>NW_018735831.1:0-12607 GCF_002204515.2 Aedes aegypti | reverse complement strand
AGATTTGAAACTCGTTCTCAAAGTGCATGGTGAAATTCACGTTTCTGAATAACTGAGAATCTATCCTACCAAAAGCGGACCATTTTGTATGGAAGAACCGGAAAAGTTGCAAATGTGTTTGTCAATACTGTATGTAAGTATAATCAAGATAGAGGCATCAGCAGCGGGAGAAAGGGGAGTTGTTGAAGCGAAAAAGCGGTTGGCCCCAAAGCGATCGATTGGATAATATGGCTGATTTTTCTGGTTTGCGCCTAGAGTGGCTATCTTCATTAGAACACAAAACCTTTTTTTGTGAGTAGCTCAGCTGGAGAGTTTTTTTCTTTGACGTGCTTTAGGCGGATGTGACGTGCGGACTCCAGCTGAGAGCGTGAGATAGTGATGACTACGCACTTTATGATAAGCTAAGAAAAGCTTTTTCGAAAGAGCAGGGAAAATGGCCTCCCGGAAGGTCCAGTGCCTTTGTAAAGATATTATAAGATCCAAACAATATGTGACATGTTTTTTTTATTGACCTGGAAACTAAGAAAAGCTAAAAAGTTTTTGTACCAGAGGTTGAAAAGCTTCTCCTCCAGAAACTGATATGTATTTCTTCCAGAAAATTTCAGGATTTTTTCTCACAGAGCAGATAAGCTTCTCCTCTCTGATAAGCTAACTTCTAGAAGCTGAAAGCTTTTCTTCCAGAAACTGGGAAGCTTCTCTTCCAGACGCTAGGAAGCTTCTCTCCGGAAGCTGGAAAGCTTCTCTCCGGAAGCTGGAAAGCTTCTCTCCGGAAGCTGGAAAGCTTCTCTCCGGAAGCTGGAAAGCTTCTCTCCGGAAGCTGGAAAGCTTCTCTCCGGAAGCTGGAAAGCTTCTCTCCGGAAGCTGGAAAGCTTCTCTCCGGAAGCTGGAAAGCTTCTCTCCGGAAGCTGGAAAGCTTCTCTCCGGAAGCTGGAAAGCTTCTCTCCGGAAGCTGGAAAGCTTCTCTCCGGAAGCTGGAAAGCTTCTCTCCGGAAGCTGGAAAGCTTCTCTCCGGAAGCTGGAAAGCTTCTCTCCGGAAGCTGGAAAGCTTCTCTCCGGAAGCTGGAAAGCTTCTCTCCGGAAGCTGGAAAAGCTTCTCTCCGGAAGCTGGAAAGCTTCTCTCCGGAAGCTGGAAAGCTTCTCTCCGGAAGCTGGAAAGCTTCTCTCCGGAAGCTGGAAAGCTTCTCTCCGGAAGCTGGAAAGCTTCTCTCCGGAAGCTGGAAAGCTTCTCTCCGGAAGCTGGAAAGCTTCTCTCCGGAAGCTGGAAAGCTTCTCTCCGGAAGCTGGAAAGCTTCTCTCCGGAAGCTGGAAAGCTTCTCTCCGGAAGCTGGAAAGCTTCTCTCCGGAAGCTGGAAAGCTTCTCTCCGGAAGCTGGAAAGCTTCTCTCCAGAAGCTGGAAAGCTTCTCTCCGGAAGCTGGAAAGCTTCTCTCCGGAAGCTGGAAAGCTTCTCTCCGGAAGCTGGAAAGCTTCTCTCCGGAAGCTGGAAAGCTTCTCTCCGGAAGCTGGAAAGCTTCTCTCCGGAAGCTGGAAAGCTTCTCTCCGGAAGCTGGAAAGCTTCTCTCCGGAAGCTGGAAAGCTTCTCTCCGGAAGCTGGAAAACTTCTCTCCGGAAGCTGGAAAGCTTCTCTCCGGAAGCTGGAAAAACTTCTCTCCGGAAGCTGGAAAGCTTCTCTCCGGAAGCTGGAAAGCTTCTCTCCGGAAGCTGGAAAGCTTCTCTCCGGAAGCTGGAAAGCTTCTCTCCGGAAGCTGGAAAGCTTCTCTCCGGAAGCTGGAAAGCTTCTCTCCGGAAGCTGGAAAGCTTCTCTCCGGAAGCTGGAAAGCTTCTCTCCGGAAGCTGGAAAGCTTCTCTCCGGAAGCTGGAAAGCTTCTCTCCGGAAGCTGGAAAGCTTCTCTCCGGAAGCTGGAAACTTTCTCCGGAAGCTGGAAAGCTTCTCTCCGGAAGCTGGAAAGCTTCTCTCCGGAAGCTGGAAAGCTTCTCTCCGGAAGCTGGAAAGCTTCTCTCCGGAAGCTGGAAAGCTTCTCTCCGGAAGCTGGAAAGCTTCTCTCCGGAAGCTGGAAAGCTTCTTCCGGAAGCTGGAAAGCTTCTCTCCGGAAGCTGGAAAGCTTCTCTCCGGAAGCTGGAAAGCTTCTCTCCGGAAGCTGGAAAGCTTCTCTCCGGAAGCTGGAAAGCTTCTCTCCGGAAGCTGGAAAGCTTCTCTCCGGAAGCTGGAAAGCTTCTCTCCGGAAGCTGGAAAGCTTCTCTCCGGAAGCTGAAAGCTTCTCTCCGGAAGCTGGAAAGCTTCTCTCCGGAAGCTGGAAAGCTTCTCTCCGGAAGCTGGAAAGCTTCTCTCGGCGGAAGCCTGGGGAAAAGCTTCTCTCCGGAAGCTGGAAAGCTCTCTCCCGGAAGCTGGAAAGCTTTCTCCGGAACTGGAAGCTTCTCTCCCCGGAAGCTCCCCGGACAAGCTCTCCCGGAAGCTGGAAAGCTTCTCTCCCGGGAAGCCCTCCGGAAGCTGGAAAGCTTTCTCTCCGGAAGCTGGAGCCTGAAGAGTGGCTGGAAAGCTCTCTCCGGGAAAGCTAAGTAAAGCTTCTCTCCGGAAGCTGGAAAGTTCTCTCCGGAAGCTGGAAAGCTTCTCTCCGGAAGCGAAAGCTTCTCTCCGGAAAGCTGAAAGCTTCTTTACTCCGGAACTGGAAAGCTTCTTCGAAACTGGAAAGTCTCTCCGTTGAAGCTCGGAAGCTAACTCTCCCGCCTGGAAAGCTGGGAAAGCTTCTCTCCAGAAGCTGGAAAGCTTCCTCTCCCGAAGTGGAAAGCTTCTCTCGGAAGCTGGAAAGCTTCTTCCGGAAGCTGGAAAGCTTTCTCTCCGGAAGCTGGAAAGCCTCTCCGGGAAGCTGGAAAGCTTCTCTCCGGAAGCTGGCGGTGAAAGCTTCTCTCCGGAAGCTGGAAAAGCTTCTCTCCGGAAGCTGGAAAGCTTCTCTCGGAAACTGGAAAGCCTCTCGGAACTGGAAAGCTTCTCTCCGGAGCTGAAAGCTTCTCATGGAGAAGCTGGAAAGCTTTCTTTTCCGGAAGCTGGAAAGCTCTCTCCGGAAGCTTCTCTCCGGTAAGTCTGGTAAAGCTTCTCTCCAGAAAGCTTGGAAGCTAAGTCTTCCGCGGAAGCTGGAAAGCTCTCTCCGGAAGCTGGAAAGCTTCTCTCGGAAGCTGGAAAGCTAATCTCTCCGAGAAGGCTTGGAAAGCTTTCTCCGGAGCTGGAAGCTTCTCTTAAAATGGAAAGCTTCTCTCCGGAACTGGAAGCCTCTCCGGAACTGAAAGCTTCTCTCCGGAAGCTGAAAGCTTTTTCCGGAAGCTGAAAGCTTCCTCCGGAGCTGGAAAGCTTTTTCCGTACTGAAAGCTTCTTCTCAAACTGGAAATTTCCAAACTGGAAGCTCTCCCGAGTGAAAGCTTTTCCCGAAGCTGGAGAGCTTCTCTTCCGGAAGCTGGAAAGCTTCTCTTTCAGAAGCTGGAAAGCTTATCTGTAAGAAGCTGGAAGGCTTCTCCTCCGGAAGCTGGAAAGCTTCTCTTTCAAAATCGGAAAGCTACTCTTTAGAAGCTCGAAAGCTTCTATCCAGAAGCTGGAAAGCTTCTCCTCGGAAGTTGGGAAAGCTTCTCGGGAAGGAAGCTGGAAAGCTTTCTCTCCGGAAGCTGGAAAGATTTCTCCTCAGAAGCTTGAAAGCTTCTCCCCATAAGCTGGGAAAGCTACTCCCAGAAGTTGGGAAGCTTCTCTTTTAGAAGCTGGAAATTTTCTCTTCCAGAAGCTGTATATCTTCTCTTTCAGAAGTAGGAAAATTCTCTTTCCAGAGGCTGGAAGCTTCTTTTCAGAAGCTGGAAAGCTTCTCATCCAGAAACTGGAAAAGCTTTTCTTCCCATATGATGGGATGCTTTTTTTCCAGAAGCCGGAAAGATTATTGAAGCCCGATAGAGAATTCCTTAATGTAGATAACTCCTGGAGTTAAGATATGATTTCCGTAGGGATTCCTGATGGAATTGTGTCACTGCAGTGGGAGTTCATGAATCTGAATGGAATTCTGGTTTTTCAATGGGTTGGAGTTCTGAGATTTCGGAGAAATTGATGTGAATCTCGTGATTCTTACACGAATTCAGCGATTCCAAAAGTATTGTGGAAACTTCGCAAAAACTGCAGTACACCCGATTCTGTTTTTGCACGGGGGATGCGTAGGGGGATTAGGGGCATAATGAACATACGGGGCGAAATGGACACCCTCTCAATATCTAATAATACACATATTTCATCAAAAGTTCATTCACTGCATGAAATCTGTAATGCATTTGAAATGCTTGACGGTAAAAAAAATTTATTTTTTGCTTCAATTGCTCTTTAAAATTTGACTTAAAATTTTTCTCAGTTTCAAATTGGCATATAAGCAAGACCGTGGAAGAATCTATTTTTTGAGCAAAGTAACGAACCCAGAAAGGTTCTTTTTAGCTATTATGATTGAGGGAGAGTCCTTTTGCATATCGGAATGATTGACAGTCATTGAATTATGTTGGAATAACTAAATTTCATACAGGTGTTCATTTCGCCCCCGATACCTTTTTACCAGCCTTGTTTTCGACCCAATTTTCTATCTCGCTTTTCTGACATATAATTTATTTTTATCACTATGAATGAAATGTGGGCACGTCGTACTAACATCAAACTTGAAAACTAGCCAGGGGTAAATTTAAAAACATTGCCATTTAAGGGTCTTAAAACGAACATTTGCTTAACGTGTCCATTTATGCCCCTAATTCCCCTACGTGCAAAAAAAAGTTTTCAGTTCAAAATTTCAAAAACCGTGGTAAAAAAAGTAACATCATTTCTCGACGTTCTCATGCAAAAATAAGGTTTTGGCGGAAAAAAATGTATGGAAACTTTTTTTTGCACGGCCGTGGTAAAAAAAAAATCCGTGCAAAAACAGAATCGGGGTGTATAACTTCTTTTTCAAAGTGATTGTTATAAAATTTTTATGACAATGCAAGGATACCGGTAAGCATTATGAGATTTCTGGATTGGATTCATAGGTGCTTAATAAATATGTTTTGGTAATAAATCCTAGTTTTTTCATTCTGATGAGGTTTTGGGTTCCAGTTTGGGTGATTTACAGATCTTCTCCTGTCTTCCCAGTCTTCCAATCTGTCCAATTCACCCTGGTCTACCCGCGTCTTCCAGTCGGTCCAGTTCACCGGTCTACCCGTCTTCCAGTCTTCCAGTCTTCCATTTCCCAGTGTTCCAGTCTTCCAATCTTCCAGTCTTCCCAGTCTTCCAGTCTTCCAGTCTTCCAGTCTTCCAGTATTCCAGTATTCCAGTCTTCCAGTCTTCCAGTCTTCCAGTCTTTCAGTCTTTTAGTGTCTTGTCTTCCAGTATTCAGTCTTAATTGTACAGCTTTACTGCCTTCTTTCAGTGGCGATTCCCTAACCTCAAATCTACCTGTTCTACGTTTAACAAATCCATGCATATTCGTAAAAAAATAAGTATCTAGAAGTAGAGAATAGTTAAAATAGTTGCATTCAATCATTTAATTGTTTCATTTGACTGTAAATCTGTCAAAATATCATTTTTTGGTATCGTAGAACAGGTAAGAAGTGAGGTTACGCGTCGCCCCTGCTTTCTTTAGTCTTTAACTTTCAGATTACATGTTTTCAGGCTTCATTCTTCAATCTTCAACGAATCAATGTTGTCTTCAATCTGTATGTGTATTAATCCCTTATTTTCCTATTTGCTAAAATTTGACTACATGAAGTTTTCGCTTTCGATACATTTCAACGCAGTCTTGAAGATATTGAATTTGAACAATTCGTCTCACTTCTATTTAATGAAGCTCAATATAAGGATTATTAAGAGCCACTATAATATTTTAAGAAAAATCACATGGGAACAAGAACAAAAATGGCAAAATATTATTTCAACAAGTCGTCTACGAGAATTACTTAATTTTTTTTTTTTTTTTTTTAAATCTTTATTTGAGTGTATTTTAACGCACGAGGGCTAGTTCTACACTTAAGAATTACTTAAAAATTCATAGACGATCCTAGGTGTGGCACAACCATCAGCGATGAAAGAACGGGAAATCGTTAATTTTCGAGACATTTATGGTCTTCTCTCCACGTTGCATAATTTTGCTATTATTATCACCTCCTTGCCTTGATCGTTTCTACGGCTTGTTCGACCCTCGCGAATTCAGCCAATAATGGGAGTTGTTCCTTCCACAGAAATCCACATTCAAAATGGGACGAACAGAACAACTGAATGTGCACCGCGCATATCAACTTTCACATTTAATTATGGAGCCCTCCACTTCACTACTGGAGAAGATTGGACCAATGCAAAACATAAAAATAAAAATAAACTTCTCCAATATGTGGGGAAGTGTAAAGGAAACGAGAGAGGACCCCACCCGAGAGATCGCATAAAAAAGGAGTCAGCTTAAATTAACCATCACCGCAAACATTTCGTCTCTCCCGGTCCGTTTCCTCCAGAAATCTGGCGAGTCCCCACCGTCTGAGAGCGAACTCCAAATCTCGCGATTCCTCACCCGGGGTTCTTGTCGGCATAGCACTGAGAAGATATTAATCTTAATTCTTTAATACCCTTGAAGCCGTGGCATTCTGGAGCGCATAACCTCCTTCTCCAGCTCTCCAGCGATTCCAGGATCATTGTCGTCGTCGTCGCCGTCGAAAGAAAGAAAACACATAAACACGACGATCGGCTCGCCTAATAATAATAAAGCTGGCAAACCGTCATGTTCGAGTCGAAGGAGTGCTGCAATGAAGAACTGGGGAGTACGAAGAGGATCCAGATTGGACCCCCACCAAGATTCGTTTCAACCGGAGCAAGACTAGA
Source organism: Aedes aegypti (assembly GCF_002204515.2). Classification (NCBI taxonomy): domain Eukaryota; kingdom Metazoa; phylum Arthropoda; class Insecta; order Diptera; family Culicidae; genus Aedes; species Aedes aegypti. The sequence goes on along the minus strand of NW_018735831.1, from coordinate 5,759 downwards.
GAGAGGAGTGTAGCAAAACAGAACTCGCAGAAATTGGATGCTGTGCTGGGGTCCCTTTCGGGCGGATCGCAGCAACAGGGCTGGTAAAAGTTTTCAGTCTTCAGTTTTCAATTTTTCTGTTTTTCAGTTTGATTTCAGTTTTCAGTTTTTTCAGTTTTCAGTTTTCAGTTTTCAGTTTTTAGTTTTCAGTTTTTCAGTTTCAGTTTTCAGTTTTCAGTTTTCAGTTTTCAGTTTTCAGTTTTCAGTTTTCAGTTTTTTCAGTTTTCAGTTTTCAGTTTTCAGTTTTCAGTTTCAGTTTTCAGTTTTCAGTTTTCAGTTTTCAGTTTTCAGTTTTTCAGTTTCAGTTTTCAGTTTTTCAGTTTTCAGTTTTCAGTTTTCAGTTTTCAGTTTCAGTTTTTCAGTTTCAGTTTTCAGTTTTCAGTTCAGTTTCAGTTTTCAGTTTCAGTTTTCAGTTTTCAGTTTTCAGTTTTCAGTTTTCAGTTTTCAGTTTTCAGTTTTCAGTTTTCAGTTTTCAGTTGTCAGTTTTCAGTTTTCAATTTTCAGTTGTCAGTTTTCAGTTTTCAGTTTTCAGTTTTCAAGTTTTCAGTTTTCAGTTTTCAGTTTTCAGTTTTCAGTTTTCAGTTTTCAGTTTTCAGTTTTCAGTTTTCAGTTTTCAGTTGTCAGTTTTCAGTTTTCAGTTTTCAGTTTTCGAATTTTCAGTTGTCAGTTGTCAGTTGTTCCAGTGTTCTACTTTCAAGACACTCAGCAGCCCTACACTCAGTCTTTACCAGCCCTGCCCAGGCTCGCAGAGGAGATGTTTTCTTTTCGCGCAAGCAAGCATATACAAGTCGGGCAATCAGAAAAACGCCTACGGCTGCGCATTCTATGCTCCAACTCCAACGGTCTTTTTTTTCTTACGAGTCTGGGACGACGTTTCACACCAATTCAGACGGAGTTTGAAGTTATGCAATCACAGTGGTAGTGTTGTCGAGTCTGAATATCTGTAGGCGAGGTCAACTTCGAAATGTAAACCGGTTCAGGCCCTTTTGGATGATATGTGGTCTCCAGAGAGGCATGAATCGATGCGTATGAGTCCCTTGAATGTGCTAGAGATATCGATGTTAGTCTGAAAAGGTCCCAAAACAGACCGCAGAATTGTGTAGACTGTCTGGAAGGTATGGTTCGAATAAATGCAGTCTTCTGGTTGCACACAATGAAAATGTGATCCATGAATTTGTTAAGTGAATATCCACTTTCCACGCAGCATTTCTAGCTGTTGTAATAAAAGCATTCCCGATTCTAAAACGGAGACCTGACAGAGAAGTTTCCTGGGCTTGTGCAGAGCAGCATTCCGGAGCTTCTGACAAGTTTTTCTAACTTCTTGTAAGAGAAGCTTCCCCAGCTTCTGGAAGAGAAGGCTTACCAGCTTTGGAAGAGAAGCTTTCTAGGTTCTAGAAAGAGAAGCTTTCCAGATTCTGGATTAGAAGCTTTCCGGCGTTCGGAAGAGATGCATTCCAGTTTCTCGGAAGAGAAGCTTTCAAATCTCTGGAAAGAGAAGCTTTCCTATTTCTGGAAGATAATGAAGTTTTCCTGATTCCTGGAAGAGAAGCTTTCCAGCTTTGGCAGTTTCTGGAAAAAATGCTTTCCAGCTTCTGTGAGAAAAACTGCTTCTGGGAGAGAAAATTTCCAATCTTTCCAGCTTTTGATGAGAAGCTTCCCATCTTCTGATGAGAAGCTTTTCCAGCTTTTTGAATAGAAGCTTTTCAGCTTTTGAAGAGAAGATTTTCAGCATTCCGATGAGAAGCTTTTCAGCTTCTGATGAGGAGCTTATGCAGCTTCTAATGAGAAGCTTATCAGCTTCCGATAAAAAGTATTTCAGCTTCTAATGAGAAGCTTTTTCAGTCTCTGGGAGAGAAGCTTTTCAGCTTCTAATGCGAAGCTCTTTCAGGTTTTGAGAGAAAAGCTTTTCTGATGAAAAAACTTATCAGCTTATGACGAGCGGCTTTTCCAATTCCTGAGAAGCTTCAGCTTCTGATTCGAAGCTTTCCAGCTTTCTGATAAAAGCATTCAGCTTTTGAGGAGCCTATTAAGCTTTTGATGAGAAGCTTTTCAGCAATCTGATGAGAAGCTTTGATGTTTCTGAAATAAAGTTTTCAGCTTCTGATAAGAAGCTTATCAGCTTTCTGATAGAAGCTTGTTAGCTTCTGAATAAGAAGCTTTTCAGCTTCTGAAAGAAAAAGCTTTTCAGCTTTTGGGAGAGAAGCTTTTCAGCATCTGGGAGAGAAGCTTTTCAGCTTCTGGGAGAGAAGCTTTTCAGCTTCTGGGAGAGAAGCTTTTCAGCTTCAGATGAGAAGCTTCTCAGCTTTCTGATGTTGAAGCTTTTCCAGCTTCTGATGAGAAGCTTTATCGGCTTCCGATGAAGCTTTTCAGCTCCTGATGAGAAGCTTTTCAGCTTCTGATGAGAAGCTTTTCAGTTTCTGATAAAGGCTTTTCAGCTTCTGATGAGAAGATTTTCAGCTTCTGAATAAAAGATTTTCAGATTCTGATGAGAAGCTTTTAAGCTTCTGATGAGAAGGTTTTCAGGTTCTGATTAGAGAGGTTTTCAGCTTCTGATGAGAAGCTTTTCAACTTCTTGATGAGAAGCTTTTCAGCTTCTGATGAGTAGCTATCCAGCTTCTGGTAGAGATGTTTTCCAACTTCTTGAAGAGAATCATTCGATCTGCTGGGAGAAAAGGTTTCCAGCTTCTGGGAAAGAAGCTTTCATGTTTCTGAAAGAGAAGCTATCTAGTATCTGGAAAAGAATGAAGTTTTCCAGATTCTGGAAGAGATTCGAGCTTTACATCCCTAGCTTCATGACAAGAAGCATCCCAGTTGCTGGAAACGAAGCTCTCCCGCTTCTAAATTAAAAGCTTACCAGCTTCTGGAAGAGCAGCTCTCCAGCTTATGTAAAAAAGCTTCCCATCTTATGGAGAGCTTTCCCAACTACTGGAAGAGAAGCTTTGCAGCTTCCAGGACAGAAGCTTCCTAGCTTCCAAGAGAGAAGCTTTCTAGCTTCTTGAAGAGTATCGTTCCAGCTTCTGAAAAAAAAAGACTTCTTAAAAAAAAAAAGCTTCTAAAAAAATAACTTTCCATCTTCTGGAAAAGAAGATTCACAGTTCCTGGGAGTGAAAATTTGCATCTTCTGAGAGACAAGCTTTTCAGATTCTGGGAGAAAAGAGTTCCAGCTTCTGGGATAGAAGCTTTCGAGCTTTCGGGAGAGAAGCTTTTCAGCATCTGGAAAAAGTTTTCCAGCTTCTGGAAAAAGCTGTCTAGCGAGAGATGCTTTCCAGCATCTGGAAGAGAAGCTTTCCAGTTTCTGGAGAGGAGTTTTCCAACTTCTGATAGAGAAACTTTCTGGAAGAGAAACTTTCTGGAAGAGAAACTTTCTGGAAGAGAAGCTATCCAACTTTTTGGAGAAAAACTTTCCAGCTTCTGGAGAGAAGCTTTCCAGCTTCTGGAGAGAAGCTATCCAGCTTCTGGAGAGAAGTTATCCATCTTCTGGAGAGAAGCTTTCCAACTTTTTGGAGAGAAGCTTTCCAGCTTCTGGAGAGAAGCTTTCCAGCTTCTGGAGAGAAGCTTTCCAGCTTCTGGAGAGAAGCTTTCCAGTTTATGATGAGGAGCTTTTTACCTTCTGAGGAAAAGCTTTTGAACTTCTAATGAGAAGCTGTACAGCTTCTGATGAGCAGCTTTACAGCTTCTAATGAGTAGATTCTCGGTATCTTATAACAAACATTTCAGCTGCTGATGAGAAGATTTTCACTTTCTGATGAGAAGATTTTAAGCTTCTTATGAGGAGCTATTCAACTTCTGATGAGAAGCTTTGCAACATCTGATGACGAGTTTTTCAGCTTCGGATGAGAAGCTTTTTGGCTTCTGATAAGAAGCTATCCAGCTTCTGAAGAGAAACTGCCCAGCTTCTGATGAGAAGCTTCTCAACTTCTGATGTGAAGGTCTTCAGTTTTTGATGAGAAGCTTTTCAGTTTCTGATGAGAAGTTTTCAGCTTCTGAAGAGGAGCTTTTCAGCTTCTGATAATTAGCTTTCCAGCTCCTTGAAGGGAAGCATTCCAGCTTCTGGAAGATGAGCTCCCATTTTCTGGGAGACAAGCTTAGCAGCTTCTGGGAGATGCTTTCCAGCTTCTTTAAGAGAAGCATTTCAATTTCTGGAAAATTAGCTTTCCAGCTTTTCAGTTTCTGATGAGAAGCTTTTGATGAGAAGCTTTTCAGCATCTGATGAGAAGCTTTGCAGTTTCTGAATAAAAGTTTTCAGCTTCTGATGAGGAGCTTTTCAGCTTCCTATGAGAAGCTCATCAGCTTCTGATGAGAAGCTTTTAGCTTCTGATGAGAAGCTTGTCAGCTTCTGATGAGAAGCCTTTTAGCTTCTGATGAGAAGCTTTTGAGCTTCTGGGAGAGAAGCTTTTGAGCTTCTGGGAGAGCTTTTCAGCTTCTGGGAGAGAAGCTTTTCAGCTTCTGATGAGTGTCCGATCACGGACAGTAGTTGACGAGGGCAATCCTTTCGGTTGAAGGATCCCTGCTTCGGCGGCCAATTCCTCTTCGGAATGCCAGGGATGATCGGCCAATTCCTTCCCCTGAAGGAATGCCTGGGGTGTCGATAGCTCAGACTGTGAATATGATGTCTTAACAACAGTCCTGAAAAGGACTACTGGCTGGGCTGCTTTCGGTGAGGGAAACGCTTTTGGTATCGGTTTTCGAACTATGACGGTTTATTACGCGTGCCATACAACGGCTAAATACTGAATACTGAATGAATGAATTCTGTGCACGCAAGCTCCTTAAGTAGGCTGCAGGTAGAAGGATTCATTGCATGCACAGTGAAATGGCTTCGGTGGGAAATTTCCACTGTCTTATGTACTACATACTGGATGCTGCAATCGGTGGTCCGGGTGGTGTGATGATGGAGAGCTCAAGTTTGTCGGTAGGGTTGCGTGAAGTAGTGTGTGTGTGTGAGGTTCAGGTAGGAAAGGGTGTTTGTTAGTGGTGGTAGCCGAAATACTCGCGGCGACTCGAGGTTAGTTATGTGGTTGTTTTACATGAATGGGAATAGGGGGAAATGGATTACATAAACAGGATCAACAACAAGATGGTGAAAACGATGACTGAACTGATCAAGGTTGAAATGTTGCACACTGTTCGCGTTGTGCGTGAACAATGAGAAGCTTTTCAGCTTCTGATAAAGGCTTTCCAGCTTCTGATGAGAAGATTTTCAGCTTCTGAATAAAAGATTTTCAGATTCTGATGAGAAGCTTTTAAGCTTCTGATGAGAAGGTTTTCAGCTTCTGATGAGAAGCTTTTCAGCTTCTGATGAGAAGCTTTTCAACTTCTGATGAGTAACTATCCAGCTTCTGGAAGAGAAGCATTCCAATTTCTGGAAAATTAGCTTTCCAGCTTTTCAGTTTCTGATGAGAAGCTTTTGATGAGAAGCTTTTCAGCATCTGATGAGAAGCTTTGCAGTTTCTGAATAAAAGTTTTCAGCTTCTGATGAGGAGCTTTTCAGCTTCCTATGAGAAGCTCATCAGCTTCTGATGAGAAGCTTTTAGCTTCTGATGAGAAGCTTGTCAGCTTCTGATGAGAAGCTTTTCAGCCTCTGATGAGAAGCTTTTCAGCTTCTGATGAGAAGCTTTTCAGCTTCTGATGAGAAGCTTTTCAGCTTCTGATGAGAAGCTTTTCAGCTTCTGATAAAGGCTTTCCAGCTTCTGATGAGAAGATTTTCAGCTTCTGAATAA
>NW_018735830.1:0-18225 GCF_002204515.2 Aedes aegypti | reverse complement strand
ATGATCACTGGTGCTACAGTGGAACTGTCATAGTCTAAAACCTAAATTAGACACATTTAAGTTTTTGCTTCACAATTCCGATGTGATATATTTGCACTCTGTGAAACATGGCTTTCTTCTGAAGATGATCTTAACTTCTACGATTTTAACATTATACGCCAGGATCGAGATGATAATTACGGGGGTGTGCTTTTAGGGATCAAAAAGTGCCACTCATTCTACAGAATCCCCATCCCGACTCATCCAGGCATAGAAATCGTTGCTTGCCAAATAAGCGTAAAGGGTAAAGACCTTTGCGTAGCTTCTGTTTATATATCCTCCAAGAGTTTCAATAAACCGCCGTCATCTCTGGAATGCAGTCTCCATGCTCTCATCTCCAGTTTTAATACTGGGTGATATGAACTCACATGGTACTGGATGGGGCGAGTCTTATGACGATTATAGAGCGGCTATTTTCTATGACTTATGCGACGATTTCAACTTGAACATTTTGAACACAGGTGAAGTGACACGTATTTCATCCGACGGCAAAGAAAGCCGCCTTGACCTGTCTTTGGGATCAAGTTCACTATCATTCGATTGCATGTGGAAGGTGATCGATGACCCCCATGGTAGTGATCACTTGCCCATAATAACTTCTATCAGAAATAATTTTGAAAGGTCAGAACAGTCAATTCAGGTTCCTTTTGACCTCACTAGGAATATCGATTGGCAAAAATTTGCATCAGCGGTAACCTTTGGTATCGAATCATTCAACACTCTCCCACCGTTGGATGAGTATCGACTCCTAACAGAATTGATTTATAAAAGTGCATTAGAATCCCAAAAGCAACGAGTTCCAAGTGCATCCTTCAAAAGACGACCAGCCACACCTGGTTGGGATGATGAATGCACTCAGTTGTATCGAGAAAAATCTAATGCCTTTAAAGCTTTTCGTAGATATGGTACCTCAGAACTTTATTTAGAGTACTCGAAGCTCGAAAAAAGACTGAAGAATCTTATTAAACGAAGAAGCGTAGCTATTGGCGACGTTTCATCGATGGCCTCTCACGAGAAACTTCAATGACGACGCTTTGGAGAGTGGCTCGCAACATGCGAAACCGCTCATCCTCAAATGAGAGTGACGAATACTCCAATCGTTGGATATTCAACTTCGCAAAAAAGGTCTGTCCAGACTCAGTTCCAGCTCAACCGCCATTCTGGGAAACCCAGAGAGACGATGCGTTGGACAGACCATTCACTATGCTGGAATTTTCTATGGCTCTTCTTTCATCAAACAACTCCTCTCCGGGACGCGATATGATTAAGTTCAATCTTCTTAAAAATCTCCCTGATATCGCTAAAAGACGGTTGCTTGACCTGTTCAACTTATTCATGGAGCACAACATTGTTCCACCTGAATGGAGACAGGTCAAAGTAATAGCTATTCAAAAGCCTGGGAAACCAGCGTCTGATCATAATTCGTACCGCCCGATTGCTATGTTATCATGTTTAAGGAAATTGTTAGAAAAAATGATCCTATCCCGACTCGATCACTGGGTCGAATCAAACAACATGCTTTCCAGTACTCAATTTGGCTTTCGCAAGGGCAAAGGAACAAACGATTGTCTAGCGTTGCTTTCATCAGATATTCAACTAGCCTTTGCGGACAAGGAGCAATTGGCTTCGGTTTTCTTGGATATTAAGGGCGCTTTTGATTCAGTTTCCATAGAAATATTGTCAGAAAGCCTGCACAATAGTGGATTACCTGGAATATTGAATAATTTCTTGTACAATCTGTTGTCAGAAAAACACATGAGCTTCACTCTCGGTCAACTGACAACTTCCAGAATTAGTTATATGGGCCTTCCCCAAGGCTCATGTCTGAGTCCCTTGCTTTATAATTTTTATGTTAAAGATATTGACAACTGTTTGGAAGAACCATGCACGCTAAGACAACTTGCAGATGATGCTGTGGTTTCTATGAAGGGCCCACGAGCGGAAATCTTGCAAAGACCATTGCAAAATTCCCTTGATAATCTATCCACTTGGGCTAGAAATTTAGGGATCGAGTTTGCTCCGCAAAAAACTCAACTGGTTGTATTTTCTAGGAAGCGGAATCCTGCCCAACTAAAGCTTAAGCTTTTGGGAACAGACATCGACCAGTCTTTGACTTCAAAATACCTTGGGGTCTGGTTTGATTCAAAAGGCACTTGGCGAACTCATATTAGGTATTTAACGGAAAAATGCCAACAAAGGATCAATTTTCTACGAACAATTACCGGAACATGGTGGGGTGCTCACCCGGAAGACCTCATAAAACTCTATAAAACAACCATTCTCTCTGTTCTAGAGTATGGCTCTTTCTGTTTTCTCTCAGCAGCAAACTGCCACTTGATTAAATTGGAACGAATTCAATATCGTTGTTTGCGTATCGCCTTAGGGTGTATGCACTCGACACATAATGCGAGCCTAGAGGTTCTGGCAGGGGTTTTACCGCTACAAAACCGATTCTGGGAGCTCTCGCTAAGAATACTTATTAAGTGTGGAGTGAGCAACACACTCGTCATCGAAAACTTCGAAGAATTGCTCAAACTGAACACTCAGTCAAAATTCATGAGAGTTTATCTCTACTACATGTCATCTGACATTAGCCTTCCATGTTATAACCCTCCACGTGTACGCTTCACCAATGACAGTTCCTCTGTTGAATATGATCTGTCCATGAAACAAGCTATTCATGGAATTCCAGATCAACTTCGATGTATAACTATTCCACGTATTTTCAACGCAAAGTTCCAGAATGTCGATTCCTACAGGAGATATTTCACTGACGGGTCACGTATAAATGGATCCACTGGCTTCGGTGTCTTCAATGAAAACTCTTCCGCCTTCCGAAAACTTCAGGAACCTTGCACGGTTTATGTTGCTGAGCTGGCAGCAATCAACTTCGCTTTGGGGATGATCTCTAACATGCCCGCAGACCACTTCTTCATCTTCTCGGATAGTCTCAGTTCTATTGAGGCACTCCGATCGATGAAACCTGTAAAGCATGCATCTTACTTTCTTACAAAAATAAGAGAGCAGATGTGTGCACTGGTCGAAAGATCATATAAGATTACCTTTGTATGGGTCCCCTCACATTGCTTAATTTATGGCAATGAGAAGGCGGACTCTCTCGCAAAGGTGGGCGCTGAGGAAGGTGAGATATATGATAGAAGAATTTCACACGATGAATTGTTTCATTTAGTACGTCAAAGTTCTCTTCACGGTTGGCAAAGCGACTGGCTAAATGACCAACTGGGACGGTGGTTACATTCCATAATCCCTAGAGTTTCCTTGCGAGCGTGGTGGAAAGGTTGGGATGTAAGTCGAGATTTCATTCGCGTGATGTCAAGACTTATGTCCAACCATTACTCGCTAGACGCACATTTGCACAGGATCAACCTCGCGCTGAGCAATATATGTAATAGGTGTGGTTCCGGTTATGATGACATCGATCACGTAGTTTGGCAGTGCCCGGATATGGACGCCTCCAGAGCACAACTTATGGATACCCTTGTGGCCCGAGGTAGACAACCCTATGTTTCAGTTAGAGATGTGTTGGGCTCCCGCGATCTCGTCTACATGTTGTCGATTTACGATTACCTTCGCTTGTGTTGTATAAAAGTTTAATTCTCTTGTGTTCTCTTCCCCAGTTTTTTTTTTCTCTCTGTGTTATGGTCCATTTGTGTTGGATTGATGTTCCTGGCCATCCGGCAATCGAAAACCCACATGAAGTTGGTATACGCCATGATACGACAAACGAGCAACCATGAAATACCACCCGGATGAGCTGCAAAGAACCCTGTAACCCAATCCCAACCTAGCCCTTCCTAAAAATATTTGTGACCACTAACCTCGAGTTGCCACGAGTACCCTGGCTCCAACCCGGACTAAACTTGGTACTTAAGAAGTTAAACAATTGTAAAAAAAAGTACAAAAATGAATCTCGGCTCCGTAAAGCGTTAAACGCGATAGAGCCTTAAATAAATGAATTGGTAAAAAAAAAAAAAACGAATGGATGACGAAAATGAAGTTCTATAAACTACACGATATCGTGTTTGGAACATTTTTCAAAATTTTGCTATGGTAATTTCAATATAAACCTGGATCGGTTTTTGACCACCTTTGAAGCATAACCGAAGATAAATTTCACAGAACGCTATTTTGATCGAAAGGATTGTAATACAGATATGGGAGATTGGATCTTCATTTTTTTTTAATTTGAACCACCCTAATACCCACTCGTTCGCACAAGTGTAGGCCACCTCCATGGTTAGGCAGCGGTACAAGTGCAAAAAAGAAGATCGCCACCGTACACAGAGAACAAGTCGCCTATTATTGTTTTGTAGCAGAGCTGTGTGTACATTACGAACGCGCAAAATACATCTTCCTTTCTGTAGCCACATGCTTTAGTGCAACGTAATGCAATGGAAAATGAATGAGAAACGAGCCAAACTAAATAGACAACATATGGCAGTGGTGTTAATTGGTGGGCGGACATGACGTGAACAACACATACGACGAATCACGAGAGTTCGTTTCTGGGGACTAGTGCTATAGACTGCGAGGAATTAGACGTACAAAAATCGCAATCGCAGCTGTGCTCTGTGATGCGATTGATGAAGGACGGTCGTGAAAAATAAAAACAACAGCAAATGTTTGCACGCAGCTGATTTATACGCACAGTTCGGATTGATAACACAAATTAAATTGAGACTTTGAGATTATTTGATATCTTTGACTTTCGAATTTACTGATAAGCCAGAATTTTTGATAAATGAATATTATGACCGTGTAAACAGACGAGTACAAACGCAAGGGGAAGATGCCGTCAATCGTGGTCAGTATTTTCGAATTCACTACAGGCCAAAGTTTCAAATCGCAAAGAAAGTTTTATCGGAAACCTTCAAAGATCGCGAACTATGTATGTATCAAACATTTTGAAGAGAAGCATAAACCTAATAATACCGGAAGAGATCAAAGTGAAATAGCTTGGATTTTCCTCACTCCAAGTAGTCAAAATGGATAAGAGAACCAATGGCCTTCTTTAGCCGAGTGGTTAGAGTCCGCGACTTTTCCATTTTGGACATCTTTATGGATTCAATCAGTAAGCAGTCGTGCAGAATTTTTAAAATTTCAACCACGAGTTTCTCTAACGATGCCTACAGAAATAACTCCAACAACTCCTCCAGCCCAGAAAACTTTTGATTGGAAGTAAGTACTCAACAAATCTTTATGGCAGAAAATTCTTTAGGATTAGTTTAAGTTTTGGGAGAAAAAAAATTGGTGACATTTCTAGAATAAACCTTAAAAAATTCTGTAAAAATGTCTGATGAACTCATAAAAGATCCCTGGAAGAACTCCTTAGATCCTAAGGATTTTTTAAATGAACAGCAAAACTATTTATTAAAATACTAATCAGTCGAATCCCTGGATGATATCTTTGAGGAAGCTCTAAAAAAACTAAAAAACATCAAACATAATCCCGATGTGACAGCCTAAATGAAATTCAAGAATAGATAGATTTTAGTTAAAAAATACTCGAGAATTTTTTTGAAAAACTGCACGAGTAATTTGTTCACGAAATGGTGATGAAATTGTTTGATTTTTGTAGCTATGTACCAAAAAAATCTACACCAGACAGTTATAGTTCGACAAAACATAGGACAAAGAACGAAAACTATATTTACCCCCTGAGGAAGACACAATACCCGTGTCGAAACGTCGGGCAAATAAGCACCTCGTTTTATCTTAACAAAGACTGCGTTGCCGGAAAATTAAGGTTAAAACATACAGTCGATACTTCACAAAAAATGGAAGCATTAACGAGTTCGTGTCAGTAGCGTAGCTAGGGGGTGCGGTGGGTGGTGGCCCAAAATTATGGTGTAAATAGCAGCATAAATTGAGCTTCTAACAAACTGAAATGGCTAGGGAAATGAGGTTTGGAGGGGACCTAAATTTATAATGTGTAAAGGCCTCTATAACATTTAGTATTTTGATAAAGGTGGCGTGTATTTCAACGTTCTATAATAGTACTTTGAAACAGAACATCGTTTTTTGAATTCAAATATACATTGTTCTGTTGATCATTGAAAATCTGGGGCCTTCTATAGCTTGAGCCTAAGAATATCAGGAGCAGGTTTGAAGAGCAAAATGTATTTTTGTACACAAAATGTTATACATTATTGAAAAGTTCCAAAACGTGAACGAAGGTTTCTAAAGTCTTTTCTTGACGCAAACAGTATCAGAAGCACTTTTATCTTTTTTTCGTACAGCAATTGTCCATAGATAATTTGTGGAAAAGCTTCAGGAATTTCACTAATAATTCATTTAAAACTTTATCCAGACATACGTACAAAAATACCGCCAGGAATCCCTCCAGAAATCGTTAAAGCGATTCCTTAAACAATTATCCCCGGAATTCTTCACATGATTTTTCAAGATATGCTAAGAATAATCCTTCGGCAGTCCACTCATCCAGAAATTCTTTAGCATTTCCTAGAATAATCCTTTCAAAAAAGTGTTTGATGATTTTTCTAAAATATACCTACTTCTAGGCAGTTTTAGAACCAATCGTACAACGATTATCCCAGGAATTGCTCCATACATTCATCCATGGATTATTCCACAAAATCTATTACAAATTCTTCCACGAATTTCACAGTAAGTTCAACCGGGTTTTCCTCACATTTTTTTCTCAAAATTTTGAGTGTTGTCAAAGAATTTTTGAATAATTCAGTTTTTTCAGGTCCTTCATTTAAAAAAAAAAATACTGTTGAACCACAAAATCGTGTGGTAAATTTTTAGATAATAATTTTAAGAGATTCGAAGATCTTTGAAAAACTTATCTCTTGTAGTAATTCATCATGGATTTTATCAGTGATATTGATATCTTTAGGATTTCGTCTAGGAGATATCTTTAGGATTTCGTCTAGGAATACCTACACATATGCTAAAAAAAATCTTAGCATCTTCTTAGAAAAATCCTAGAGACATCCTGTAAGAATTCTGAGAGGACTTTTCTGTGAAATTTTCTGAGGGTATTATAGGAAAAAAAATCTGGTATCTCGAACGGAAATTTCTGGGAAACTGCCTTCGAAAGTTTGTGAGAAAATCGCTCGAAATACAATCGCTTTGAGAGATGTCTTGTCGGATTCCCCGAGCAGTCCTTATTAAAACCAGTAACCATGTTTAGTCTCGTTTTGATTTTGCGTTTTAGGTATGAGGCCTCTAAAGTTCCTATTTTTATACACTTAGTCGCTATCAGCCCTGAAGTCGTATAGGCATATTACTTACACTGAAGTTTTTTCATGTGTATATTTTTGCGCGGTTTTTACATGATACTGCGTAAAAAACTGCGTTATTTCAAAAAACCACGTAAAAAAAGCTGCGTCAGGATAGATAGAAAATAATGTTTTACATTATGAAACGTATGGTCATGAAACGTAAAAAAAAGTGAGGTCTTAGTAAGTCGTTTTTTGAAATAGCACAGTTTTAAGTCGTTTTCTTGAACCAACGCGATTATTTAACATCGCTCGTTGAAATATTTACGCGGTACGTCGGCTGACGTAAAAAACTTTAGTGTACTAAATAAAAAGCTAAATAGGACTTCAGCAGTAGATGAACACAAGGTTGATTTCTGGGATGAACCAGCCTCGGGCTTAATAAATAGTCAATCTACCAATCAAGGTTGATTTTCAAAAACAAATTTTGATGTTTGTTTAAAGTATTATTTTGTTTAATTGACAAGTCACATGTCGATTTTAGGTTGGCTTAGCGGGACACACTCCTTTTTTGAGGGGCGCCTGAATCTGACTTCGCACCCGGCCTCAATAACCCTAGTTACGCCACTGGTTGTTTTTTTTTGTTATCGCAACTAACTACTGGAGAAATCGGTGGATGAATTAGTGAGAAAATCTCTGAAGGAAATCTAAGGATAATCTTTGGACTTTTTTCAGATCCGTGTAGAAATTACTGTAGGTAGTTTCGTTGCGGAGAAAATTCTGAATCAATTCCTTTAAATATTTCTTAATAAAATTTCTGTATGAATATGTGGATAAATTCCTAGAAGAGTTTGTGAGAAATCTGTAGAGGAATTTCTAGAGGAATGCCTGGAGGAGAGATCCTGAAAGTATTCCAGAAGAAAACTGAACAAATCACTAGAAGAATTCCTGAAGCTTTTGCTGAGAAATAAAATTAAAAAGAATTCCCAGAGAATGATCACGTAAGAGTCTCCGAAGGTTTCTCTGGAGCCTCTAGAATTATGCCACCATGATTCACTGCAAGGAGAAAGAGGAAACTTTAAAGACTTTTAAGTTAAGTTAAGTTAATTAAGTTCCATGGAAGTGGAGGTTGGGAGAAGTATAAGCTCAGGATTCGCCTGAAAGTATGACCGGAATGTGTCAGCAACGAATCACGTCTATTTAAATATTCTTTAATAATTAAAAAGTACAGCCAATCACTCAATCACGGAACCTAGCAAAAAAGTATCTATTAGTTTAATGGTTCTAAATCAAGTGTCCGGATTGCAAATGAGATATTAACCTCGCGTGAGAGGCGAATTCGTTCAATGTTCAAAACTCGAAGATTCGATTAGGAAATCTGGCATGCAGAAAAATCATCATCATTATTGACGCAAGATATCATCATGTCGTTTGATTGAAAAGTATTATATGAGTATCTTTCCCCACTACCACTACTACTTCTTGGCATTAAAGTTCTCACTGGGGATAGCACCTGCTTCTCAGCTTAGTGTTCTTATGAGCACTTCCACAGTTATTAACTGAGAGCTTTCTTTGTCAAAGTTGCCATTTTCGCATTCGTATATCGTGTGGCAGATACGATTATATTCTATGCCCAGGGAAGTCAGGAAAATTTCCATTACGAAAAGACCCTGGACCGACCGGGAATCGAACCCAGACACCTTCAGCATGGCTTTGCTTTGTAGCCGCGGACTCTAACCACTTGGCTAAGGAAGGCCCTTCCCAGGTGCAGGTAATTTACAATCGTCCCTATTTGTCAATGTAAAATTATGTCTTATGTTTGTTCTTTGCATTTATTTATGTTTTAATTTGTTTTGTACTCACTTCCAACACTGATGACAGTGCTGAACAGCTGAAGTGATGGACATAGGATACATGGGACCTGGCGCTGTGGTCATACACTATGCCATACTGTTATCGAACGTTCACGTTCTGCAAGCCAAGTTTGTCCGCCGGGGGCAATATAATCCGCAACAACAAATAAGTAATGGACTTACTGTCTCTCCTTCTGCATTCATACATTTGCCATGTCTACAGGAAGCGACATAAACCCGTCGTCTCGCGATGGAAGTAAAACAGTTTTGACGTCCATCGCAAATGTGTGTTTGTTTTTTTGTTTGTCTATTATAATTACACACGAGTTGGAGGCAAGGAAAAACTATTACCCAAGTCAACGAACTTTGAACGGAGTGGTTCGTGGCGGGTTTAGCTAGTTATCCAGCTAACTAAGCCATTTACTAGAATGAATGAAGAACATAACGATAACGGTCTTTCTCTAGAGCAATTAAAAGGTCTAAGTCACTCGCTCGACACCTTGGGCATTACCGGGAATTGCTGTAGAGGTGAAGATCATCATCACCAAAAGCCATCTGGTGTTCGAAGTATTCAGAGGTGATTAGACATTTCCTAATCTCCCAACTGGTGGGGAACGTGCTTTTGGTGCCGGACTTCCTGAAGCACTAAGTGAAGATGCTGTAAATAGCTTAACAAATTCGAAAACTACTTAATGCCGGGAAACGTTCTCACACAACAAGCATCATTGTAAGCAGTGATCACCAAATTCAACCTTTATCGTCACTATGAACCAATTAACACCATTCGACCAACCAACACGGCTTACAACTACCGCAGGCGCGTTAAGATGAACCTCAACGAAGAAAAAAAAACATTAAAAAACGCATTCTTCCAGAGTCTCATATTGCCTCGGAGCCTGATGTCACTCGAAGCATCAATAAAAACCTAAAAGCGCATATTTGTCGCCTATCAGCAATAAACGTCGGCGTTTCTCGCCTATCCATAAACACACGCAGCACGCACACGGCATGCGTTTCGAATAGGAAGTGTGATGAATAACGATCATGGGGGATAGGTGATGTCTCGCGTAAAAGTAAGACGTGAAACAGCTGGCGGCTCACAGAGGTCCAATATGCTTCTTACTCAAGTGCCGGCTAAAACCCCAGATGCCAAAGGAAATCATCGAGGCACCCAACTGCCCATAACTGCATATTTGTAACATTCGACAAAAGTAGGCATTGAGTAAATGGGATACTAAGTTTGCATTTCACTGCAGTATGAGAGGAAGCTAAAGTTTCAAAAAATCATTAAGAATTCAAAAGAGCTTATTTGAGGCTGAAATTTTGTACAACTCATATCGCATATTGGGTGAATAGTCAGAAAATAATTCTGATAGAAATTTCGTTGCTACTACATTATGAGGCTCATGTATAATCTCAATGCGACTGTTATGCGGTTACAATTGCCAATGTGACAAAACAACTTGGTATTTTTTTCGAATTTTCTAGAACAATTTCACAGATTTCAGTAAGTTGATCGAAAGTACTTATCATTTGATGACTCTCCATGGTATTAACTCCAATTTGCTAGAAATGTCGAATGTGACTGTTATGCAGTTATGGGCAGCCAAGTAGTTACTCAAAATGTGTGGAAAACACATTTTATTGATATTTTCCGATGGAAACCAAAGAACAGTGACTATGCCCAAAATGCAACTTTAAACTATGGTTCAAACCAATTTTTATAAAAATAGTAAAATAAAAAAATGCGGAATTTTGCCATGCTTTTTTTTCTAATTTGGACCACTGTGGGGAGATTGCAATGCCGCCGTGTCGTTGCGTCCCCAAATGAAGAGCAGCTGAGCCGAGATGGAAAATCCGTGCACCTCTTTTCAGCACGGGTCATCACCTTGCTCTCTCTGCATGGTTGACGTATAAACGTCTGGCGAAGAGCATTTTGAAAATAAATTGCGTTAAGAGCTGTCGCTTTCAGTCCGATCTATTGATAAATATGCGGCTGTGTAATGCGAACCGGACGGCGCCGGATTTAGGTTCATCTTTGCAACTTTGGATGCTTACGCTGCACACAAGCTAGCAGCGATCCAGTTGTTTGTGGTCAAATTTATGAACTAGGCATATGAATTTCACCACTATGCCTCATGGGAGCGGTCTTTTCTCAATATGACGAGAAGATGCTTAGAAGTGGCATATTTGGGTTCGGAGAGAATATCAACAAATCGGACCAGACTATGGGTAGGCAATGGTGTAGTAATGTTTTTCATCAGGAGGGCGGATGACCTCAAAAATTATTCAACAAATTCCACGCAAAAATGATTATTATTATTATATGATTAATTTTGAGTGGTATTTCTCCAGGTGGGAACAGGCCGTTAAGCCAAATGCCGTTAGGCCGAATGTCGTTACATCGAAGGCCATTAAGCCGAATGCCATTAGGCCGAAATTGCATTTGACCATTTATCTTACTCATCAGTGTTTTTCCTTCTTTTAACCTTTACGTTACCGACCTCCGACGAGGCATTTTCAAATAGCTGCCATTTCGTCAATTTCCATTCGATTTTTTTTTGAAACCATCCTCGGTTGACTTTCAAAAGGTACCAGATATTTGTCATAAATGGACAAAGCTGAAGTAAGAATCATGCCGGAGATTTTCCGGGTTGTACTGGGGTAACGCATTTTGGAAATGTGATTATTTTTTATTTGGTGTGGTTGAAACAACGAAGTTTTTATGTTGAACGTTAGATAATGATCGATTGTCATAATTTAAATAAAATTTGAATAAGTGGACCGTCCGGAACATCCGCCTTCGGGGACATTTCCGTTTTTTTATCCAAAACATGCCGTGCGACGTCTCAATCTTCATGAGTTCTGGAGAACATGTCAGTAAAAGAAGAAAAACTCGGTACGAACAGATGTGGCCACCCCAGATCTCCTGGCACGGGTTCCACGAGGGCCTTTTTGAGGACATTGTTTTTATTATATTGTGGGCTTCTAGGTAATGTAAATTATACTAAACTCAATACTAAAAACCCATTTCACCTTAAAATTCTTTCTGCAGCTTGTAGGTAATGCAAGTAACCCTGACCTAACAACTAAGAACCCATTCGATCTGAAAAATAAAGTTCATTACGATCTTTTGTAGCTATCGGCCATTTTCGGCCTAACGACCCTTTCGGCCTAATGCCCCTTTCGACCCAACGGCATTCCGCCTAATTGCCTTCGGTCTAACGACATTCGGGCTTTCGGGATAGAACCCTCCAGGTAGTGTTTTAAAATAAATCCTCATGATTTTTCTTAAACCATAATGCTTTAAAAAGTTAAGAAACTAATTCATGAATTGAATTTAGGAATTCCTGCAAAGATTACTTCATGAACTAATGCAAACACTTTCAGGTCAATGGATTTGTCCAAAAAATTACCTAGGAATTTTTCTACGAATGCCATCAATAAGCCATCAAGAGAATTTTCCAAGAATGCCTTCTGGAAATTCAAATTTTATAGTAATTTATACTATAAATTTCTCCTAATGGACTGGACTTATTCTGGAACCCGAGTAGAAGCAAAGTGCTGACTATCAAAACGTGATATTGATTTGATTGACATAAAAGATTCAACATCTAAAGATAATATCAAAATTGTATTCTTGGAACTTCTGAGCCATAGCAAAATTTGATGTTTGCAGGTCTAATGAATACCTTGCTGCTATTGATTAGATATTACATTATCCTTTGAAGCAATTTCAAAGTTATTTCGGGATTTCCGGAAAACAATTCAACAAAATTGACCGAAAATCCCAAAATCGATTTGATACATCTGCAAATCGTATCATATTGGCTCAGTTTTTGAAAGATTACATGTGATGTATGAATTGGGAGCTTGATTTGGCACGGTGGTTCTGTCAAGTTTTGTTCTGAGAAGGAACAAGCTTAATGAGCACATTCATCCACGGATTCCTTCATCGCTTGTTTAATCTTGGAAAAATATCTCCAGGTATGTAATCTATAATTCTTCAAATAACTCCTTAAGAAATACATCCGGAAAATCTACTACGAATGCTATGCATGCTTTTAAGAAATCCTTCTGGAATTATTCTAGGGACTTCACCTATCAATTCTTCAAGAAACTTATCCAGGAATTCCTCTAAATATTCTCAATGGTATTGATTAGAAACTTATCATAGAGGTTCCTATAAGATGTTCTTCATAGATTCATTAAGGATTCTTGCTCAAGTATACTTGTAGTAATGTCTCCAAGCATTCCTCTAACAATTCCAAAGAATTTTATTTCAGGTAACCTCCTCAATCAACGCACGCACACTTACAAATACATCATCAGGATGGATTTCTACTTCCCAGCACTTGATAGACAATGCTACCGAAGAGACTAAAATAATAAGGTAGTAGGTACCAGCAACAATAAGGTACACAAGGCCGATTGGCTTCATGTTGAAAATAACTTCAAATTAGATTTGCATGCCTTTTGCTAAATGTTTACATTTCAAAAATATTCTAATTAGTATATTTTGTCATTTTTCTCAAAATATTATTTTTTAATAGCTTCTAAACTTTTGAATAGAATTTGATTAATTTTCTGTAAATCAAATTTCAATCAAAGATGTAGTTCAATTTTCAGGTCAACCGGTTCGTTAGAAGCTGTTATACAATTCCCTAAACTTGACCCTTTGTATATGAATTTTTATATAATGACTACCACGTCACACAAGAATTTCCCTTACGCTTCAAGTTTCTGATAGAATTGCAAATATGTTTAAATTTAAATTTTCTGATAGGAACCAGATAAACGTTTAGAATTGAGCAGTGCTTCAGCCATATTTTTTAAGATCCTGTAAAAACATTAAGCGCATTTTCAATTCAAATTACTTTTGAAGACTAACGAGAGTATAATCTCGAAGATTTTGGCTTAATATTCATATCTTTTGATAATTGACCAAACCATACTGTGAGATTAGGCAAATAAAAATAAATAACTCAAATATTGGAATGTTGAGAAAATATTGTAATACGGTGTTTCAAAATGTCTTTTTTCTTAATTTTGATTCCTCAGGGAGCCCGGCATTTGTCCCCTTGGAACACCCCCCCCCCCCTAATCCGGGCATGCGTGCCCGGGAATAGTTACATTCATGCTTTTTTAATTTTTCTGGGGTTCTAGTGGTTCCTTAACGTACTTCTGCGAGGATTTCTCCGAATGTTTTTGCTAGCTAAGCCCAGGTTATACTTTAATTTCTTAAAGCATTGTATGGAGAATGAAATTCTCCACGGATTTCTGCAAAAAAATTACGAGGGATTACTACACTCCATTACTAGCGTTAACGACACCCTTATAAGTGCTACGGAGTTGGGGGTTTGGAGGAATATTAGGTCAGGATTCGCCTTAAAAAGCTGGCGATAAACCCATAATATTTGATGTTTAATTGTTTTTTAATTTAATCTTTTGAATTCCAGCAATCAAAAGCAAGGAACATTGTTATATTTACTGTTTGAATAATACTATATTGACGCAGAATAATAAAAAAAAAAGAAAAAACGGTCATGAGTTGCCGAATACGTTTCTTTCTGCTCGTTAAAAAGCAGAACCGATTCCTTCGGGGTTATCAAATTGTTTCAAATACCAGTTTCAAGCCGGGCAGCTAAAAGCGCCAACCGAAAAAAGCCGTACTCCGAAAACAAAACACTCTGAGCACCTACAACGGATGACTTACTTCACGACAAGCGACTGGTTGAAAAAAGTATACTGAACAAAGGAACCGCATTCCAAAAAATAATAATCCAAAAAATGCAGAAGAAAAATTGCGCAATCCGAACCATGATTACGATGCGGTGATTTGACATCCAGAACAAGTTCTAGTTTCTATTATAAAGGAACGAATCATCAGATTCCTGTAGTCTCCTTAAAAATGTGTCCACCGGTTCAATCTATCTGCTCCACTAAGGAGGAAAACTGAGCTTTCCTATTCTTTTATTTTACACCCGTTCACAAACAAAATACTTTTGAATATTAAACTTAAATCTTAGAAACAAGCGCAACGCGGAAAAGGAGCAATTTCGTGACGAAAAAAAAAACACAGTTATTAAACCTAAACCAATACAGGTTTCACACTTAAATTGCACTGTTTTAAATATTATTAAAAATGCACCAAATGTTTTCATTACATCACACAACATTAACTGATATTATATCCCGACAAAACCCATTTGAATTTCACTTAACATTACTCCACGAACTTTTTTAAAAGAAAATCCCCTTAAGAATTGTTCCAACATTTTTTGCTTAGTGATTTCTACGTGTATTCCTTCACACTCACCACAAAGAGTTAATCTGGGCTTTTCAAAACTTTTGCAAGAAATTTCTCAAAGATTTTTTTTTTTTTAATATTCTTATGAATTCTTGTAGGAAGTTCAGTATAGGATACCGGCAAAAAAGTCCTAATATTCCTGAAAGGATTACTTTATGTTCTCCCATAAATTTTTAAAGAATTATCGCAGAAACTATTTCTACGTCTGTTCACACATTATTGAAGTTTTTTTTTCAGAATTACTCAAGGAATTGGTTCACTGTTTTCGCACTGTAACATAATCTTTTTTGTTCCTCGCAATTTATCAATACTGCAACAACTGCATTCGTTCTTTAAGCCCCAGCCTAATAATTCTAGTGAAAAGTAATGTTTTTATTTTTTATTTTTGGATTTGTTTTTTTGTTTGTGCTCAAGATCTCGCACAAAGGCCACTCTGCCACTACTACCTCTGACGATGCAATATATTTTGAAAATAAATGGTCCCATCCAGAAGCGAACTAAGTGACTATTTTTCTAGCCGGCAGCGGGCGAGCATCACAAGTTGTTTGCTTGCGGTGGTTGGAAAGTGCTCCAAATTCAAAAGCCACCCGCATCTGGGTCACCGCGATTTGTCCGGCGTGGACTGGGACGAGAACGAGAGTGCATTTGGTGGGATAGATTTTTAGAAAAATATCAAAATAAATCTTAGCGCAAAAGACAACAGAGCTGGTAGAACTTCCCGAAGATATTTGGGATT
Organism: Aedes aegypti; assembly: GCF_002204515.2. NCBI lineage: Eukaryota > Metazoa > Arthropoda > Insecta > Diptera > Culicidae > Aedes > Aedes aegypti. The sequence continues at coordinate 2,079 of NW_018735830.1, read as the reverse complement.
TGAACCGCAACCGAAACAATTTCGTTCCCAATTCGGCAATACCAAAAGAAATTTGAAATCGTTCGAATTTTTCAAATAGAGAAGAGAAAAATACACTACCATAAATTCGTGGGAACATCTTGTATGGCAGAAGCAGATGACTGTCCAAAAATAGACTAGTGCGTCGCCGATGCGATCGTTGCCGTTGCAACCGTATCTTAGTCCGTTCGTCAGAATAGATGTTAAACGTTGTCAAATGATCTGTTGATGTTTAGACGACTGGCGCAAAAGCACGTGAACGTGATTTCCCTTTCATGGCATTCACCAGTAACAGGGCTGTTAGCGAAAAGTGGTGCTAAAAATAGTTATTGACTATATTTGAAACAATTGAGACAAAATAACATGTAAAATATTACAACAATGCATTGCTACTGTAAATTCTTCTTCTTCTTGGTATTACGTTCCCACTGGGACAGAGCTTGCTTCTCAGCTTCTTATGAACACTTCCACAGTTAATAACTGAGAGCTTTCTTTGCCAAAGTTGCCCTTATTTCGCATTCGTATATCGTGTGGAAAGTACGATGATACTTTATGCCCAGGAAAGTCAAGGAGATTTCGATTACGAAAAGATTCTGGACCGGCCGGGAATCGAACCCCGACACCTTCAACATGGCTATACTTTGTAGCCGCGGTCTCTAACCTTGGTCTAAGTTCAAGAAAAAATGAACAATTTATTTTTTTCTCAGTTCAAATGCCATAAAAATAAACTTCCTAGTGACCGACTCCAAAAAAGTGACCAAGTCTCTAAAAAGTAACTTGCTACCAGCCCTGTCAGTACTGATAGATTTCGATTATTTTTAGACTGCAACAATATCATTCGACCTCTCTCTCGACAAACCTTTCGCTTCCTCGGTGGAATACATCTAAACTAACATAGTAAACAAAACAAAAAACTTACAGCTCCTCGCGCTGCCGTTGTGACAACACCATTTTCATGTTTTGGGTCTGCGAGTGGTAGTGGTGGTTGATGTTAGTTGTGTGAACTGCTGCTGCTGAACTGCTTCGGTTCCACGTGCTTTAATTCACAATGATGAACCTTAAAAAACCGGCCGCACAGCTCCGTGGGCTAATCACTTCCTGCTGCTTCGGCAGCTCGGACTGACCCGGCCACTTCTTGATTATCTTCCTCGTTGGTGAGCCCGATCGTTTGGGTCAGCAGCTACCAACCAGCACAGAAGCCAAATTATCACCAACTTCACTTTCACCCCTCGGATCTTTTTTTTCACTTGTGTAACAAAAACACACTTGTTGTCGATCGGCGGTTTTAATTTTCTTACTTTCTTACAATGCACACCACTTTTTTCTACTGATGCTTCCTTTGCCGCCAAACGTGATCCAGTAACCAGTAGATGAAAAATATAAAACCAAGCTTGCGCTTACTTATCACACACTTATCGACTCACGATATAAAATAAATAGATAAATATATGTATAAAGAAGTGTAACAATCGTCGATCGGTCGGAGAAGTGGAGCTGGTCGAAAAAAAAATCGATGCTGCACACTTCTTCTCTGCCACTGAGGTCTCCTTGGAGCCTGTGCTTCGAAACTGGGGTACTGGGTGCGATGCTACGCAACCCGTTCGCCGCCCGGAAACACACCGATGTGGGAAACGCCGCGAGAAAGAGTAGATTCACTGCCTTAAATTAAAAATTTTCGATATGCTCCGCGATAGAATCATCTGTAATGGAAAGAAAGAAATGGCCTCTGTTAATAAGGTATATAAGAGTAACATTATGTAATTTATTTGAGTATTGTTGATTGAAATTAAAATAACTTTTCGAATGTGTTGCTGATTCTAAAAGCAGGATTTGGAATATTTTCATAACATGGTTCCTTCAGAAGAAGCAAAAGCCATTAGTCGTAATGTCGGCTTATCAGGTCTACATCAGGTTTATGCATTTTTGAAACAGATATACTAGGTATAAGACAATCTGCTTGATTCCACTGCGTTCTAACGAAGATTATTCTTGCCTATACATTTTGCAAAGTTTGTATTTATTATTATTTTCAATTTATGAATTTTATGTTATAAGAAAAGA
>NW_018735829.1:0-27210 GCF_002204515.2 Aedes aegypti | reverse complement strand
GGGCCTAACTGAACTATGTTTAATTAAAGGGCCTAACTGGAGGGGCCTTCTGAAACATGTCCAATCGAAGGGCCTAACTGAAAGGGCCTAACTGGTTTGAAGATTCATTGAAGGGCCTAACTGCTGATGATATTTGAATGCAACCATTTTCACGAAGTCGTTATGCTATTTGAGATTACTAACGTTCTGGGCACGTAATAAACCATAATGAGTGTCTAACACAAGTATAAAATAGTAAAAATAATGAATGGGTTTGAAATATCAATAATCAATATGTTGCTGATTTTGTTAGAATAGTTTCCAATAATTTAGTTGTTATGATATAGTGTTGTTTTCTCACATAATCATTAAATGTTGTCTAAGAATTATAAATCACTCAATAATCAATAAAATTAGCAATTCAAAAAGGGCCTAACTGGTTTAAAAATTCGTTAAAGGGCTATCTGCGATGATGTTTTTAATTGAACTATTTTTACAAGCTGTGTGCTATTTCAAATTCAAATCGTTGTGAGCCAGTAATAGACCATTATAAGTGTCAACACAAGGGGTTATCCGAAACATGACGTCCATCAATTGAGGCCTTCTCAATGGGGGGATGTACGAAATGTGACAGTGCATGGATTGGGTATTAGAAAAAGCGTGAAGAGGTGGTAGAAGGGTTCTAGAATCCCGAAAAAAACGATGGACGTCATTTTTGGATCTTCCCCAAGTATGAAACTTGTAACAATTGAATGGTTTTGAAATAGGAATAATCAATATGGTACAGAATCTTCACCGAAAATTTCCAATATTAGCTATTATAATAGTGTTCACATAATCGCTAAATTTTGTTCAAGATTTATGCAAACCAATTCAAAAATCAATAAAATTAGCAAATTATAAAAGGGCCTAACTGAAACCATGTTCAATTCAAAGGGCCTAACTGAAAGGCTAACTGGTTTGAAGATTCATAATGGGCCTATCTGCCGATGATGTTTTGAATTCAACAATTTTGACGAGTTGTTGTGTTATTTGAGATTAGAAACATAATGGGCCCAGCAACGACTTTAATGGGTGTCGAACACAGTATGAAACTAGTAAAATGCGAATGGGTTTTAAATTAGGAATTATAAATATGGTACGGAATCTTCAATTGAGAATTTTCAATGTTTACGTTTTGCAGATAGGCCCTTTTCAAATGTTACGCTAGAGTTTTGAAAATTCATGGAAAGTTACTGAATAATCTTTAGATTTTCAATTATAATTCAAGCGTGTGCTAGAGTAAGTGCGTAAGTTGCATAATCGATTTCTCTTCATCATCCTCTCTTCCGTGAAGAAGGGTGACAAGAGATGCGGGTTTGTTAGCAATTTTTCACTTGAGGACGCTAGGCAGCGATGCATCTGAGGTGAAAAAAATACTGATAAAATTGCGTCTTGTGCTTTTATTCACAGAGAGAGGAATCGATGGCAGAGAAATCGATCTTGCGACGTCTTAGTTGCGACTTACGCCCTTATTCTAAGACACGCTTGATATGTAGATTAAGCGACTGTCGAAGCACGCTTTGAGAAAAATTAAATTTTTTAATAATCTTGTTTTTGTTCATACGTCGTCTTGAAAGCTTATCCTAGAGTCTTGTTTCGTGTACCACCAAACGCAACGCACGGCACACACTTTCAATCGCGTGGAAACACTTCGGCCCTCACCAACACTTTTGAACGTACGGGTTGTGAAGTGCGAACCTGCTGCTGCTGCTAACACGTCTCTTCTTTCTCACACACGACAAAAAATCTTTTCCGTCGGTTCTTTGCGGTTTGAAAACTTCGATTTTCCTATCCCATAAAAAGTGGGCACCATCAAAACGGGAGCTTTTTTCTTGTTCCCAATCACTTACCGGACGAAAAATATTTCGTTTGAATTATGGCAAGAAATTTGAAGACTTTCTTCGCTGCAATTCTGCTTCCGACTGGCCCAAAAACATCCAAATCGATTCCGGCTGCTGTTTGTCCCGAAACTCACAGGGTTCCAATTTGCTTCCCTTCGCGCAATGCTCGGTCTGAATAAAGAGTAACTAAAAAGCGGCCTCAGCTTATGAATGGATTTACAATTTTCTCCTCTTTTTCACTACACTGCATCCAACGACGGTCACTTCTCACCGAAGAAAGATTCACGCTTCACAAACTCACGCCTTTTTTCGGTCTCACGGGAGACGGCGAACGAAAAAAAAAGCCTAGCCAAGAAGCAGGAAAGCGCCATTTCGCATTGAAATAGATTTTCATCACCGCACACTTGGATCATTTACGCAGTAGCACTTCGGTTTCAACCGCTTTCACACACCCTTGATCAGGCATCCACGCGGTTCAATTCGTGGATTAATCCACTCGAACACCCCAAAATTCTGCCGCAGAACGGAAATTTTTCACAAATTCACAAACTATCGGAAAAAACTGCGCAGCTTCTACGTCTATCCGATGGACTGAATCACACGAGTATGACGATTCTACACTTCTTCTGCTCACCAGGGGAATTATCGTCAGCCGCACTGTGACCGATGCCATCCTCACTCGCACGACGCCCGATTTGCGCTTCAATTCGGCGCACAGCGAGACGACGGAATGAGCGGCGTCCGTTCGAGAAACGAGAGCTTTTTTGGGGTGTGCGCGATCTAATTTTAAGGCGTCGCTTCACCAGGTGACGTGTGTGACAGGAGCGAAGCGGCCCAAAAACGGAAGCGGCGCTGAGCGGTAACGCCTGCCGCGTGACGAGGGCAGGCGTTATAATCGTTTCGTGGGTTACCAAATGTGACGATTGTGGTTTCGTTAGTTTCATGGCTACCGTCTGTTGGTGGCGATGTAGACCTGAAATGAGAAATGTGGAAATTTAAAATATTAATAAATACTAATTCATGAAAATATAACCGTTTTCAGTGAAATTGAAATTCTAACACCTGAAATGTAATTATCACTAGTCGAATAACAGCGTGACAAGCCTTACAAAATTATTGGAAGTCTTATACAAAACGCGTGACTAGGGGACGGAGTAAAAAAGTTCCAATAAGCATGATATAATTTGTGTACCACAGTGATACTACCACCCCAAAGTAAATATTGTAATGTCGGGCAGAAACAAACACCGGACTTTCACTATTCACTTAATTTATTACGATGGCTTAGTTTATACTTACAGAACGGTCGATCGGTAAAGAGACCGATCATGGGGACGCATGGTTTTTTATAGGGTGCAGAACAAAAGACATTGTTTTACAATCTATTGAGCGTGGAGAAAGTGTACAGGAAAATCTACGTTCAAGGTCATGACTACTTTTATACACTCTATTGCTAATTACCACAGTATACACTTGATGGATTCTGCAATGCTAATAGGGTTCACAACAGATATCATCGTAGTTCTCAAAAATGCGTTCCTATAAGCTTAGATGTTTGTAGGTAAATTGGCTACCTTATAGAAAATTTGAGTAGATAATGGTTTAATGTTTCCATGCCCACACAGTTACGGATCACCACAGTGACGGATCACTTTGGCGTTCAACATCGGATAAATCGCTCAAAACATAATCGTTGACGTAAAACACATTTTTTCCATGTTATACTATTTGTCTTCTACTATTTGTAATGTTAAGCACAATTTTCAATCGCTAAATAACGGTGTATTTGACAAATATTTAGTTGGTACCACACAGCTATCATTATATGGGCGTTTTCTGTTAGAAGTGCCGTCAGCATTCATAAGCTTCCGCAGGTGGTAAAATTTAAATGTTATAGCATAAAACATGCTCATTCGCTTCGATTCAGTATGAATTCATCTTTGGAAAACATTTTTCTTGATTGTTGATTCTAAATACCGAATATTAGCACTTCTAACTAGTGATCCATAATATGGACCAGGAAATGATTGTTTACCACGGTTATGGATCACTTACAAAGAATGTTTCCAGCTCTAAGCACTGCTATTTTTTGCAGTAATATGTGACACATTGCTAACTTTCATCAACTCATGAAATACAGATGCATTGGGTTGAAAATCTCTTGATTTTGCGCACTGATCCGTAATATGTCACAATTTGATCCATAATACGAAATTTGATCCATAATATGGTTTTCAGAAACCGATACAATTTTTATTTTTTATGCAGTTTTATGTAAATATTACACTCAATACAGTTTACCAACCGAAGTCCCAATTTAAAACGATTCGATTCGTACTTTTAAATTACAATTTTACGTTTTCCATGTCGTTTCATTGAATTTTATAGGTTGGACTCTACACTATTTGATCCATAACTGTGGGGTCATGGTATATATTAGGCAAATCAAAATAATAATCGGGTCCCAAAATGTTTGATGAAATCTTTTATTTATTTAATAACACGAAAGAGCATGTTGCTGCAACTACTTTAGCAATTTTGTCCGCGTAAATAGCGGCTATATACACGGCGTGTATATAGGGAAGGTTTATCACAAAAAATGCCTATCTTTGCTCAATGCAAATCTTTCACCATTCGAAAATATAGGGCTTTAGCTTTCCCGAACATTTTTTTTTATTTTAAATTTTTGTTCCTTAGAATATTTTTTTTTTCAATGTGATCAAAGTACAATACAGTTTTATTCCTCTTTAGTTCGATCAAAGCTTCTATTTAAAATACGAGTTCATAAAATAAAGTTATATTAGGTCTAATTTTATCAACGATAAAACTATCCTATGTGATTTTCAGGATTTAATGAGCCATAGGACACTTATTCGAGTTGATGTGCTGGAGGTTCGACAGATGGACACTTATTCGTACTGGAAAAGTATATCGATCCGAGCATACAACTGTTCCTTTACAAAGTTAGATTACATTTACTTTCTTCTTGTTCTTCTGTCTGGCATTACACCTCTGCTAGGATAGAGCCTGCTTCTCAGTTCAGAGTTTGTTGAACACATAGTTATTATTACTGGAGAGTTCCATTGCCAATCAATCATTAATCCATTTGAATGTTGTGTGAAAGAACCAATCAAGTTTTTGATAGTAGTCTGCCATCACAGACATTCCATGTTTTCTAGTTTATTGATGTCTAATGATGATTTTAAGCTATTTCATTTTTATTAATTTCAGTTTTGCATAGAAATATTCACAGTTTATGAAGGTGTTAGCAATACTGTTGGAATTGTCGGTATTAAACAATTCGTTGGTGTTAAGCCAGCATGTAAATTTTGAGTGTTAAAAATGTTGTGTGAGCTTCAGTGTGAACTGCTGAACTCATTTTTGAAATCGTACATCATTACAAAAATAGTTTTTTGCTCATAAAACCGTTTATTGTTGACTAACGTGCTTACTTCAAAGGGAAATTGCATACATTTAGGCGTTTTATGCAGATTTACAAATTTTGAAATTGCAATAAAATGATGATATACACGAGATGTAAGAATTTTTACATTATTTTCAGATTCAGGAGACCCAAATTTAGTAGATGGGGAAATTTTACATTCTAAAATATGCTTTATTACAGTGGTCACCAACTCACGGTTATGTGAGGCTCGCGGAGTAATTTTGAATATTGGAGTAGTGCGGCCCGCAAGTTGTAATTTCAAACGTTGAAAATTTATTTTCTGTAAAATCTCGCAAACGATTTTCTTAAAGTGTGGGCCACACTGGGTTAATCTTCAGATATTTTTCTTTCTCATGTGTTGAACAGTGGAATAGCTATTGAGAAACTAATATTTCAGACTGGTATAACTTGATGTCGCTGTTGATATCACTTAAAAAATTCAGATAAGGATGCGGAGATCATATTGCGAATGCTGTTATATGAATTATTATATGTGCATATAGCCGATTTTGCCATTATCTCTCTTCCCATGTCCAATTGTCTGTCCATTGAAAGCAATATATCAGGATTATTCTTGTGCAACTTGAAAAGATTCCCGCTCAGAGTTGCTTCACATGCTCATAAGCCTACTTTTGGTATACGGATCTAAAAAGCTAATGAACACTTTTTTAAGTGCCGAAGATGTACATACCAAATAAATAATGTCAATTTCACATCAAATCTCTACCAAAACCAAATAACGAACATGTCTTTTAATGTAATTAATCTTACGTTTCAAATATTTACTACTAAGAAATGACTAATGAATTATTTGTTAATATTTTGTTGCTTTTCAATGTTTTTTTAATCTCACAATTTGATTTTTTTATCGATGGATTTATAGATAAGGTACACCGGGGCAAATTGAAATAGGTGGAGCAAGATGGAATTGAAAGATCTGAATATGTCGCTAGTAAATGTTATAAGATTTTTCTTCCCTAAAAGTTTAATCCATCTGGTTACTTAATGGTTTTGTCGTTAAATTCTTCAATATTATAAAATTTCACTATGATACCTTGCCATTTCATCTTACCCCAGCTGTTTCAACTTGCCCCGGTGTTCTTTACTGAAATGTTGTTCAATAACTTAATAAATACAAGAACAATTTAATGTCGTTCCTCCCACACTTTGGGAAGTCATACCATATATATTAGAATGGCTGTTGTACCAATACTAATTCAATAGGATTTTATTGTATCAGCACCCTCACTTAAACTACTTATTAAATCAATATACAATGTTGCAAGTGCATTCATATCGAATTGAAGTATTTTCATTATTAAGTAAATTTCATTATTTTGTATATTCATTTTAGTTAGCTACAAGTATACTGGTGTGTTATAAATTCAATGAATATGTTTACCATTGGTGTTATTGTTAAAACTAACAACTTTGGAGGCACGTTGCTAACTTATTTGCAAATATTTGCAGCTAGAACCTTCACAGGTTCATTTTCTACTCAAACATGATCATCTGGTGGCTGAAGTTTGATTAAATGTGATTAAGAACATATTCAAAAACGTACTTCAAATAAAGTGATGTACTTACGGGAGTGAGTATATTTCTATCCTCAGTACTCACATAAATTCCGACTCCTAGAATTCAAAATAACACTCTAAAATGTATCGGAGGTGATAGATATATGTATATATGTACTAATGTTCAGTATCTAAATTGATTGAAGAATCAATTGATTCTAGATTGCGGAGACAATAAACAAAGTGCTGCAATCGATTAATTTTTAACGTATTTTTAACACATGAAAAATACAATCAATCATTCATAGCCCTACTATGCATATTATACCGGGAACGTCTATAATATTTAGGTTTTACACTCTTGAGATCGTAATCGATCCATGAAAACGTAAAGGAGTGACAACCAAGAAATTTTGTTTTTTCGAATTATGGCCTATGGGCGGTACCACTGTGCGTGATGGTGTAGGAAAGTTGGCGGTAAAACATCTCGATGGACTCTACACTAATTATAATGTTTGTTCCTATCTTAGGCTTTAGTGAAATCTAGCAATGATTTTGTTAGCTTCAAACTAATCTATCTGTTTGTGTTAAATAAGTTATAGTTTATTTTTTATCATTTTACTAGGTTGTTTATTGTTGTTTATTCTTGTTTTGTTATTCAACATCAAGCATAATATTGATGTTCGGTTCCACCTTGCTTTGCGCTGTGGCGAGTTATATTGATCATGAAAAAAATAATGATAATGACTGTACTAGTAGTGATTAGTCCGGTCTGTACCTTTCCGATGGATGTGTGCGGTAAGTAATGCCATTATTCTCTATTTTATTGAGTGATCCAGCTACAGTTATGTGAAAAATCTATTTTCAGATAATGGATAATGCATGACAGCCTCTCCAATGATTTTTGTGGCTAAAATGCTTGATCAATGTGACTCACAGCTGAAAAGTAAGTAGTGAATTCATAATGAATTTCTTCATTGAGAATCAAGCTAAAACACAAAACAGTGTGTTCACACAAGTTTCCGAGATTTTCGCCCCAATCCTGGATATAAAATACAATGCAAAAAATGGCTGCACATTTTGATTGATTGATTGATTGACTCTTTTTTATGGGGAAATTCAGCCCGAGGCTGGTTTATCCCCGTACATGCACATTTTGAACGGTCGATAAACTGCATTGTAATTTTAACATATTTTGATCGAAAATTCATGAAACAAAAATTAAGAAAAAGAAATATCAATCCACATTATACAACATAAAGGTTGTTTGATACAAACAACAAACTCGTTTATTTCAATCCAAGAATTGTTTATTCAAACTACAGTTTCCAGTTCGAAATAACCAAACCAGAGTGTTGGTTTTTTGAGAACTGTCAATGAAAAAATCATTTTTTTTGTTGTAGCTAATAAAAAAAGTTTCGATTTAATTGGACTCTCGCATAAACTGAACCTTCTACTTCGTCTCACGGTTCATGCACCAGTTTAAATCGCAAAATGATGCCGATAACTCAGGTTGGCGCTGCCTTGGAACAAGTAAGGTGTGGAGGGCTGACTGGACGGACTACGATGCGCGAAAAATAGTCCGCCTTAATCAGCAAAAACTATATGGAAACGCGCTTACCTGGTATACTGAAGGCGAAGTGAAGAGGTTCAAAGAGATCTGTGGAAATCATTTGCTGCTTCGACGCGCAAGAACGCTAGTGAACGCTAGAGGAATATGATATGACTGCGCTCGTTTGGCGTAAATGGAGCACGGATCAAAACGTTTGCTAGTAAATTAAATCCACAAATAGGGAATTTTATAATTAAATGAATTAACTTTTGTAACTTATCATAATTAAACTGATTTATTAATAAAACTGTTACCGTGATGAATCAAAAATCCGGACAGGGACCAATATCCGGACACTCTGTGAAATTCAATAATTTCAATGTTAAATTCCTTCCTAGGTGAGAATATTTATTCCTACTATTAATTTAACTATTGCTGATCATTGTAACATGAATCGACATCAGTTAGTCTTGTAAATCATTAACAAAAGACAAAACAAAAGTCGGTTCCGCTAGGACGCGTTTTGCTTTCAAAATTAACGATAACCAAAGAAATTCTACTCAATGCGCCATCGCGTTCGGCGATCATCACGCGTTTGTTACGTGCTTATCATATGTGATTTATGTTCTGTAGTGATTTGTTTGTATTTTGTTCTCGGTAAAGTAATAGTTTCGAAGAAATTAATGAAATGCATGTATTCTGTTGCTAGAAAAGACTGTCCGATATTATATGTGTGGTTTCGAATCCTGACACAGTGTTCAGCATACCAATTTTTCAAAGTTCAAAAAAAATACAACATCATAATGTTCGAAAACCTGGAAAACGCGTTGAATGTTGTACCGTTTGTGATTTAAATAGTATTAACTGAAAATGTTTGTAAATTATGTGTAATTATTGGGGGAAACGACGCACATATCACAAGTATCTTTTGAAGACTTCAAAACCTACGTTTTATGATGTTTCTGTATAATCCCACAGAGGAACAACATTATTTTTGCAAAATCCATGAATCTTTGTATCGTGATATCAAGGTATGTTTAATGGTTTTTTATTTTTTTTAAGAACAACTGCGATTTTTTGAATGTCCAGATTTTGATTCATGTGTCGCGGATTTATGGACACGACATGATGCAGAATTAACTCATTTTCATTAAATTCATTGTAAAATTTGGTGAAAATTATCAAGTTCTAACCTAAAAGCTATCATCCCAAAGTAATACATAATAAAATAACGATTAACCAATCGTATGCAAGCATTTGAATTATGTGTATCATCTTAGGTGTCCGGTTTTGATGCATCACAGTAATCAGTATTTTTGTTTTCTATATTATTTTATTGCTTTCTCCAGTTGATAACTACTTCAGAACATCTTTTATCATTAAATTGTGGTGGAGAATCCCTACTTTGTATTTGTTGGCGAAAATGAAAACTGTTTTCGATCGAAATGGCATTTGAATATAAACAAGAACAGGGGTGAATAATATTTTTGCTTGTTCAGCACTAATCTCTCTTTTAAATATCTATATTTTTCAACATTTTTATTACAATCATGAATAATTTATAATTCGTCAATCATATATTCCCTATTTCTGTTTGTCTTGTTTCCTGTATACATTTTTCCTCATAAATCGAGATAAAAAGATGTCGAGGAATATGATCAGTTGATCATGTAAGCTCAGGCTTTGATTAAACTTTCATCAGTTTGAATATTCACTCTTGTATAATTTTCAGAGTACTCTTGGCTTTATGTGACTCCATTTTGCTGGATTTGAAGAGCAGATTGTTCACTGTTAGATGATTTGACAGCAAATAAACAAATGATAATACTGATAATACTGACATCTAAATTAGAAAAAAAAAAATCAGATGGATTTTCCATCGAAAATTGAAATTCAAGGTAAAAGCAATATTCTCCGTCCCAACCTCACCTATCTAAAAATAATCTATCCAGCCCAATGTGAAACAAAACCAAAACAACGCCATTATGGGTTCCGGGCAATTCGATCGGATAAACCTTAAGTAACTGTTTGTAAAACGCCTCTAAAAACAGGGAATCTTCCCTAGAGTTCTTGATTACGATTCAATTATCAAGCACCAGTTCAATAAAATTTTTGTGAAATATTGTGTGCAACACTATCATCCAAAGAATTGCTGTTCCATTACTCGATATTTCCATGAGTCGATGGTCCCTCCAATATCGGACTCATGGAGGTTTCACTGTATCTAGATATTTTGTGCAAACACTATGGCTTACGTAAAACAAACTGTCTCCTTGTGGATCACTTGTCAATGCCGGTATATAAAAAATCGACAAGGCATATTTGATAAAATCTCAAACCATATTACTTAGAACAGACAGAAAGCGAGGATGTGAAAGAGGAGCGTACGCGTTGAAGGTCTCTCCATGCATGTTGTATGAAAATCGCGCTTACCTGGCATACTGAAGCGATGCGAAGAGGGATGGAAAGTGTGGTCAAGCGTGAAAGCAGTTCGGTGTGGTGCTTCGACGCGCGGAAAACGCTTGAAGATAATTTGAACTATTATTGGTAGCACTAATATTGCGCGTGAATTTCGAACTGATGAAAACAGTTGGGAGTAAACTAAATTAACAAACACAAAAGAAAAGTTCTTTTTATATTTGAAAAAAAAAATGTGTGCTTTGTACCACTGAACTGATCTTATACATTAAATTCCCCAAAGCAAAATTATCACTCGGCCATTCCGTAGGAAAAAAAGGAAAACCACAATGTTCCATGACTTATAAATAAGAGAGTCGATTTGTTATCAATCATTAAAACCATAGCTTTTACTTCAATAAAACGGGAAATTGCTCTCAAATTTGATCGATTATTACCCGTTTCGGAAAATCAATATTTACTTAAAAATTAACTGCAATTGGAACCATTCGTGATCTTGTTTATAATATCGATGATTCAAGTTTAGAAAAGATTCCCATAACCATTTAAAGTACTCGTAGAAAAGGTATGCAATTAACATACTATTTCATTCCATAGATACAAACATGATATTATAATCTATAACTAGTGTATTGTTTAAACTTCCAGTCGTCGCGCGGTTCACCACCGTCAAACCACTAAACTGCTGTTGAGGACGAAAAGCGAGTTTTTTTTTTTCAAAAAGTGTTGTACAAAATACATAGCGCGACGACTGAAGTGTTAAGTGAATTTAAAGAAATTTTTCGTTCATAACAGCAGAAGTTTAATAATTTAATTTTTGATTGGAAAAAGGCATTTTAATTTCAAAATTCTCGAAAATTATAACTTTTTTTGAAAAAAATATTCGGTAGGCTTTGATAGATATCATTTTTTTAATTTCTTTATTTGTATCATTTCAAACATTACATTCATTTCTTCTGTGTGTTCTGTGTTATTAGACAACACTAGCATCCTAATTCTGTAAAACAAATTTAAGATTTTATTAACAACATATTACATTTCATTTGCTGTAGCAGTTCAGATTTTTAACAGGTGAGTTGATTTCCAACCTGCTTATAAGAGAAAAAACACGTTTTTCAATTTTACTTAACTTAACTTAACCTAAAATATAACGCATTAATCGTGGCAATAGAAGATTGTAACGTTTTTGGCCTGAAATTATCAATTATTTTATTTGACATTTGTTCCAATATTTCAACATTGGATATTTTATGTAACACATTAGTACTATACAAGGGAGGAAGCTTCAGAATCATTTTCAAAATTTTATTTTGAATTCTCTGAAGAGCTTTTTTAAAGACAATTTACACCGTCTTCAGCCATAGGCTTGCACAGACTGAACATAACTAACATTAGACAACGGGACACACGGAAACAACCAGTGGACCAGTGAAGAATTTTTCGTTTGACGAAAAGTTTTCTCCGACTGGGGCGGGAATCGAACCACACTCCATAGCACAATACGCCTAAACGACTGGACGCCGCTAACCGCACGGCTACGAAGCCCACATTTCCTGGTTTACAATCACAAACAGCTAGTCCATATTGATACAGCATACAGGCATGGTTGGTCTGAAAATTTGTTTGCATATCAAAAGCTTGTTCTTAAGACAAAGTTTTGATTTTCTATTAATAATGGGATAGAGACATTTTACATATTTTGTTACATTTGACTTGAATGACCTCAATGTGATTTTTGAAAGTTAAATTCTTATCTTGCATGAGCCCTAGATAATTACCTTCATCTGGACAAATTTATTGGAACCCCTCTCATCGTGTCAACATGTCTACTTGAAGGTTTCAAATAAAGAGCTTTTGGTTTACGTGGGAATATTATTAGTTGAGTTTTGGAAGCATAAGGAGAAATCTTCCATTTTTGCAAGTATGAAGAAAAAATATCCAAACTTTTTTGCAATCGACTTACAGATGACACGCAGGCTTCGTCTTTTGGCGGAGAGGCCTGTGTCATCGCAAACAAAGATTTTTGACATCCCTGACTCTGGTAAGTCAGATGTGAAAATATTGTATAATATTGGTCCCAAATGCTGCCTTGGGGAAACACCAGCTCTTACAGGAAGTCTGTTTAGACTTGAAGTTCTGATAATTAACTTTAAATGTACGGTTTGACAGATAACTTTGAATTATCCTAACAATGTGTGTTTGAAATTTTTTTTTTTAATTTTACGATCAAGCCTTCAGTGCCAAACACTGTCGAATGCTTTTTCTATATCTAGATATGCAAGACCAGTAGAATAGCCTTCAGATTTTTTGGAATGAATCACTTTTTTTATACACGTAAAAGTTGATGAGTGGTCGAATGTCCATTTCGGAATCCGAACTGTTTATTGTCAAAAAATGAATGTTCGTTGATGTGGGCCATCATTCTGTTCAAATGACTTTTTCAAAAAGTTTACTGATGGAGGAAAGCAAACTGATTGGACGATAGCTAGAAGCTTCTGCAGGATTTGTGTCTGGTTTCAAAATTGGTACAACCCTAGCATTTTTTCATTTGTCAGGAAAATATGCTAATTGAAAACATTTGTTAAAAATATACTTTCTTGAAGTTTCTTGATGAGGATGTAAAAAATTCCATCATCGCCAGGAAGCTTTCATAATTTTTCAATAATAGTTCTCATTTCTTCCAAATCAGTATCCCAGGAATTTCGAAAACGTTCTCTTGATTGAGAATATTTTTCGAAGTCCTGAGTAACTTGATTTTCTATTGGACTAGTAAGTCCTTAATTAAAATTGTGCGCGCTTTCAAACTGCATAGAAGTTTTCTTGTTCCAATGCCGGTATTGGCTTCTGAGGTTTTTTTTTTAATTTTAGATAATTTCCAAAAATGCTTAGAGCCAAGGTACAATTGAGAAATTTTATTTTCAAAATTTTTGTTTCTTAATTGAGAAAAACGTTTCTAGATTTCTTATTTATTCTGTTATATTTTTCTCCAATTTTTATGTTGTTCCGCCCACGCAGTTACGGATCACCCACAGTGACGGATCACTTTGGCGGTTCAACATCGGATAAATCGCTCAAAACATAATCGTTGACGTAAAACACATTTTTTCCATGTTATACTATTGTCTTCTACTATTTGTAAATGTTAAGCACAATTTTCAATCGCTAAATAACGGTGTATTTGACAAATATTTAGTTGGTACCACACAGCTATCATTATATTGGTCGTTTTCTGTAAGAAGTGCCGTCAGCATTCATAAGCTCCCACAGGTGGTAAAATTCAAATGTTATAGCATAAAAACATGCTCGTTCGCTCGATTCAGTATGAATTCATCATTGGAAAACATTTTTCTTGATTGTTGATTCTAAATACCAAATATTAGCACTTCTAACTAGTGATCCATATATGGACCAGGAAATGGATTGTTTACTACGGTTATGGATCACATCCAAAGAATGTAGATTTCTTACGCACCGCCATCGAGAAGCAGTCTTCCTGCTTGATGAGAAATGATTTTAACAAACTTGATACATTCTACAGAGTCGCCTTTACAGGCCTCTGTTGATGCGAATGGGACATGGGAAGGAGAAGAAACGAATAGAGGCAGCCGTGCGCGCTCTCCTCTCCGGTCGCAGGCGCATGCTGTTGCCGAAGCACAAAAATCAATGAAAACACGGAGCGCATTGAAACTCTTTCGAAACCTCTTCCAGTATGCCATACCATTTTTACCTCTTCTCTTCTCTTTTCGCCAACACTTCACTTCACTTCTCTTCTCTTTCGGTATGCCATCAGCCTAAGCGGAGAAGGAAGCAAAAATCAACCGCAATAACACAGCTGACAACGGAATGAATCATCATCCAAGCGACAGTCGAAATCGGAAATAGTGCGGGTCGACTGGATGGAGACTTCATAGCGGCAGGCGGTCACAGCTTCTACCACCGGACCGAGTACTTTTGGCAGCAACAAAGGAGAGATTTTCCAGACCACCACAGTGCTCATCATCAGGAACAACCGGCTGCTCAACGGCCCATACAGTTTCAACGAGGAGAAATTTTGAATCCCAGCCGGACATGCGTCGAAAATCAGCAACCTACGCCATGGCAGGCAGTCACAAAGGATTTCTCCCGGATGCTCATCAAATTCAAGCTGCATCATGTGAAGCGTGCCATGCCTCAAACATTCGTGTTTTCGGCGCAATCGACGCACTCCTTAGAGGTAGGACTCAACTTAACGCACTCTATAGAGGTAGGACAAGATAGAAGTTTACTGTACTTGACACATTCCTCATACAGTTGAAGAGGTAAGAGACAGCCAAGAATCAGGTATTCCAATTGACTCAACCCAGAACACTTCTACAAATTCAACACAAAATTGGAACAGAAATCGTAGTATATTGCCAAAATTTCAACCGAATGAAAAGTTCGTTGACGATAAGAGAAATTCATAACAAAATTTTGAGTTGTTCCTTCCCAATAATTTTAGCAAATGAAACAATTTGGGATGAAGGAGTTAGGAGTGAAGAAGTGTTTGGGTGTAACTACAATGTTTACAGAGATGACCGGAATTTTGAAACGTCTGAAAAGAAGTCAGGGGGTGGAGTTCTAGTTGCTGTTTCAATTCAATTTAATTCGGAAATTATCAGCACTGAAAAAATGTGAAGAATTCGAACATGTTTGGGTGAAAATACTTGTGGAAGGCGAAACACATGTGTTTGGCCTCGGTATACTTTTCCCCCAAATAATGCTCGTAAAAACTCTTATGAAAATTTTTCCAAATCGCTGACGAAATCATGTCTAGGCTCTCTCCAGAAGTAAAAGTTCACATATTCGGAGATTTTTAATCAAAGAAGCATTGGACTTTATTTCAGACGCTGACAATGAGTGTATCTTGCTTCCAATCGTTTGGTGATAACGAAACATTGCAATTTTTATTTGACAAAATCGCTAGCTTAGGCCTCAATCAAGTTAACCACATTAAAAATAAGCAAAATAACTATTTAGATTTTTTATTAACGAATATGTATTAGGACTTCTGTTTGTCTGAATCACTAACCCCCATTATGGAAAAATGAAGCATTCCATACGGCAATTGAGCTCTCAATTTTTGTACACAAGAATAACAGACCTGATGACTGCGTATATGAAGAAGTTTTTCAATATCATTCGGCAAATTATGAAAATATTAGGGAAAGGTTAAATAGGATAGATTGGCAAACGATTTTAAGAAGCGAAAGAAATGTCGAAGCCTCAGTCGACGTATTTTACAAATTGTTATTTGAAATTATTCTTGACGAGGTTCCATTAAAAATAATAAGACGAAGAAACCATTCCAAGACTCCCAGTGTGGTACAATGAACAAATAAAAAATTTAAAAAACCGCAAGCAGAAAGCACATAAAAATACAAAAGAAATAACAATAACGAAAACTTAACAAGCTATCTATCAATTTGTGAATCAACTTAATCAAGCCATAGATAACGCATATGAGAATTACAACTTAAAAACTGAAAATTAAATAAAATCTTGCCCAAAAAATTTCTTTTATTACGTCAAAACAAAACTGAAGTCAGATAATTTTCCCTCGATAATGCATCTTGACAAAAAACGTTGGTGATAGCTCCGAAAAAATTTGCAATCTTTTTTGCATTTTTCTTCCAAGAAATCTATACTACTTTTTAATGATGAAGACCGCGATTGCAATTACTTTGATTTCTTACCAGAATATACTAGAGACATTGAAGTCAGTCATATCAACGTTGAGGACGTCATGGAAGGCTTGGAATAACTTAGATGTTTCAAAGGTTCTGGACCAGATGGAATTCCACCATTATTCATGCAGAGCTTAGCTGTAGAACTTACAACTCCATTGTTTTGGCTTTTTAAATATGTCATTAGAGTCTGGTATTTTTCCAAAAGCATGGAAAAGCTCATACCTGGTACCCATCTTTAAAAATGGAAAAAAATCTGACATAAGGAATTATCGTGATATTGCCATTATTTCTTGTATTCCTAAACTATTCGAAGCAATCATTAATGAAAAACTATTCAATCAAATTAAAAGCAGAATAACAAATGCTCAACATGGATTCTTTAAAGGACGTTCAACAAATACAAATCTAATAGAATTTGTCAATTACTCACTCACTGCAATGGATAATGGTCACCATGTAGTGGCACTTTATACTGACTTCAGTAAAGCATTTGACCGCGTTGATATACCTATGCTATTATTCAAATTACAAAAACTAGGAATAGAGTCTAATCTTCTGAAATGGATTGAGTCCTACTTAACCAACCGTCAACAAATAGTTAGATTCAAAGGAAGTAAATCGAATCCCATTCAAGTCACCTCTGGAGTCCCTCAAGGTTCCCATTTGGGCCCTCTTCTCTTCATACTGTTTGTCAACGACATCTCTTTGATCCTTAAACACATAAAAGTGCTGATTTACGCTGATGATATGAAACTTTATTAAGAAATTATTAATAAAGAGGACATAAATATATTCCAAAATGAAAAAAAGTCTTCTACACCTGGTGTAATAAATCTCAGCTGCAATGGAATGTAAAAAATGTAACTTAATAGCTTTTAGTAGAAAACGAGACACACCAAACGTTACAATCACCCTGGGAAATCAGACAGTGGTAAAATGTGACAGAGTCAGAGACTTAGGTGTCATCTTAGATTCAAAACTAACATTCATTGATCATTATAATACAATCATCAACAGAGCAAATAACATGCTTGGATTCATAAAACGGTTTAGTTATAGTTTCCATGACCCGTACACAATTAAAACGTTATATACTGCTTATGTAAGGTCAATACTTGAATATTGTAGTGTAGTTTGGTCTCCTTTTTCAATAACACATGAAGAACGGATAGAATCAGTACAAAAACAATTCCTACTGTTTGCCCTACGTGAATTAGGTTGGACAAGATTTCCTCTACCTTCTTATAAAGCCCGCTGCATGCTTATCAACATACAAACTCTAAAAGTGCGTCGTGAATTCGCAATGGTGTCCTTCGTAAATGATATTGTTTCACATCGTATTGACTCCGCAGAACTCTAAGCAAAACTAAATTTTTATGCACCCTTCCGACAACTGCGAAACCGGAATATATTCCTTACATGCCATCATCGTACTAACTATGCCAAATATGGGCCTCTTAATCAAATGATGGCAACATATAATAAACATTGCGCAAGTATTGACTTCACAACGACAAAAACCAAATTGAAGCGATATTTCAATTCAGTTCGATGATTGTAAACTCGTTATGTAACTTTATAATTCCTGTTAGAAATAAGAAAAATATGTAAAATTAGTGTGTAATGAAACGGTCTACTAATGATTGACGACAAATAAATAAATAAATAAATAAATAAATAAATAAATAATAAATAAATAAATAAACATCAACATAATATTTTAGTTTGGTTCAACCAAGTGACATTGTCACAGCAAACTTATATTTTGTTTGTGCAATTTTCAATGTAGAATTTAAGTTGAAATAAACTAGATTTTGTTTGCCTTTAACCTTCGGGCTGTCGCGCTGTTGTACTTTGTACAACAGTTGTGATTTATATGCTATCATTTTGCCACAAAGATATCTATCGACACCAAACCAAAATGTATTCCTTAAAAATCCTCTTAAGAACAATACTCGATAGTTTTTGTTTACAGCATGGTCCTTTATAATACGATAAAATCAACAAATGTACATGGATCGCATAATAATGAACGCACTATGTACGGTTCGAGAAACCACAGTTTGAAATCGTCATATCTCAAAATCCAAATAATATAGAAACTTGGGGTCTTTAGTAAAGTAGTTCTGGAGGTGAAGCGCTAATCTGATGGTACCTCATTTAATTCGGAATTTGACCGCTAGGTGGCACTAGTGGGCATGGAAGTTTTACTTTTGTTTTGCAGATATTTCAGGATCCTGACCATTTAGAAGGATGTCTTCTTCGGCAAAGTTGTTTAGTAAGTTAAGGACTATCTTTTTTCGAGCTAATTGATTCAAAGTTTTTCCACTTGGCGGCGCTAGTGAGCATAAAACTTTTGTTTGGAGCCTGACCACTTTGAAAGATAGTGTCTTGGGCAAAGTAGTTCAGTAGCCCAAGGGCTATCATTATTTGAGCCAAATAAATAGGATATTTTGCCACAAGGCGGCGCTAGTGAGCATGAAATTTTAGTTTTGCGGATACTGCAGGATCTTGGCTTTTTAGACAGGCACCTTCGGCAAAGTTGTTCAGAAGCTCAGGGACTATCGTTATTTTACAAAATCTCGAACTTAAAGGATTAAACAAAGAAAGAATTTGAGCTACTGAACAACTCTGCCATCTCTCTAGACGATCAGACTCCTGAGATATTTGCGAAACAATTTTTTTTATGCTCACTAGCGCCGCATAGTGACAAAATTTTGTATCAACTGGCTCAAACAATGATAGTCCTTGAGTTACCGAGCAACTTGGCCGAAGACGCCATCTTTCTAAGTGGTCAGGATCCTGAGATCTGAGAAACAAAAGTTTCATGCTCACTTGCGCCGCCTAGTGGCAAAATCCCAAATTTCTTGGCTATGATAATGATAGCCCTTAAGCTACTGAACAATTTTGCCGAAGGCGTCATCTTTTCTAAGTGGTCAGACGCTTTGGGATATTCGCAAAATCAAGGGTGTTGTACAAAGTACAACGCGCGACTACTCGCGTTACAAAAATTCGCGCGACGACTGAAAGGTTAACAAACTTTTTTCTCCGTGTAGGCTTTATACTTTTATAAAGTTTACAGTTAGGACATGAGGTAGAAATATCCGTTTCCCATCCCAGGAAACGGAAAAGGACTACAAAACGGAGTGCGCATAAACATTCTTAGCCACTCCCCAAAGTTTTTGTCTACGTACCCCCGGTTTGCCCCCGTTTCTTCCTCAAAAATTTGAAAATTTTCGTTAATCATGTTATTTATACGTGAATAATCTGATTGCCGTAAATGTTTGAACTATCTTAAAACCCACGTCTGCACAGTGGGCCTGGCCATTTTAATATCTGTATGATATTTCAGATATACCTCAAATATTAATACTGACAAGCAAGTACCAGAAGATGTTCCGGTATTTCCAGGATACTTTTCATTATTGGCTGTGCAAGCACTTAGAATAGAATAGAATAGATATTTGTGAAGTTTCAAATATATTGGGACTTTTGAACAGCTAATTGATGGAGTATCAGGGATGGTACACAAATTATGTCACGCTTAATTTCAAATTTTTCGAACACCTTCCACACTTGTCTTGTCACACTTTTTGTATCCTCCGAAAGTTTTTGGACCGTGACATAATTTTGTGCTTGACCCCTCAGTAGCATCAACATTCTTTCAGTTGGACTCAGCATTTAGTCAATTTAGATATTCAGAGCATACGAATTCCCGTAGAAATAAAACTTTGATTTTTTAAGATAACTGAGAAAAAAAAAAACCTGAAAAATGCTATCTGAGTATTCAGCTTTCGGTGGAGGCATATGAGTTCCTGTAAATATTTTTAACAATTTCGAGATTTGTAATTTACGACGTAATGCTAAAATTGAGAATTTTCCACCCCTCCCCCACGATCTCCGTATGAAAGCAGAAATCATTTTTTGTATGATTTGTTACACATGTTCCCTCCATCTAAAACGCTACGTAATTTGTGAGCTACACTTAGAAGAATGGCGCGAGAGCTTCTAAAAAAAATACCTTCAAGTTTGCAAGTTTGACGAACATTAGAAGAACACAACAGTTGTGAATACAACTGTCGACCAATTTGAAGTATGTCAATGGTTTTTCATTTTCCTCGAAATATAACGCAATTTTATGAATCCTAGTGGAAATTTCGCTCTCAATAAGTAATTTGAAAAAAAAAATATTCCTCCGAGATTTTTCTTCAAGAATTCCTTAGGGCATTTCCATAGCAAATTTCTCCGTGGATTTCGTCCAAAAATGCCTTCGGGAATTTTTTCAAAAAGTTTATTCGTAGGTTTCGCCCAGGAATATCTTTGGGATTTGCACCAGGAAATTCTCCGGAGATTTCCTCAAGAATTTCCATCTGGGGAATTTCTTAACGATTTCCTCCGGGAATTTCAAGGTGTGAAGTGAAAAGTCTGAAGAAATTCGACGAAATCGATCGAAAGGTAGACCAGTGGTCCGCGACAGTGACATTTTTGGAACCTGTATGACTTCGACTATGGGCAAACTTGGCTTGATCGACAAACTGGCACTTCTCGGATCGTGGAATTTCGAGAGAGAGTTTGTGGATTGCACACTTCACTTATGGATGGCTTTTTTCGACTGTGCTAAGATATAATTTCTGTGGTTTTGTTGTAAGTGTGTTCATGAACAAGTTAGGTAGATGAAAGGTATGTATGTTTGTATTTAATTCCAATTTACTAATTGTTTTAAGTTTTGTTTGTAGGTAATTACAAATCTCAACACAAGAATTCATCTGGGGATTTTTACCAATAACTCCTCCGAAGATTTTCTCCAGAAATTCCTCAGGGGATTATTCCCAGCATCCGGTGATTTCGTCGAAGAATTCTTCCGAGAATTTCCTCCAGAAGCTCCTCTGGCGGTTTGCTCCAGGAATTCCTCTGGAGTTTTTTTTTTCATGAATTTCTCCGGGAATTTCTCCCAAGGACCCCTCCTGGGATTTTTCACCAGGAATTCGTCAGGGTATGTTTTATGGCAATTTCTCCAGGAATTTCGTCTAGGAATTGCGATGGAATTTTCATTCAGAAATTCATCCGGGGATTCCTCCAGGAATTGCTCAGAGTTCCTACAGGATTTTTCCTGATTTCTCCCATGAATTCTTCCGCAGTTCCTTCAGCAATTTCTTCCGTTCCTTAAGCAATTCGTCTGAAGTTCTGCAAGGAATTCCTCAAGGGTCCCTCCAGCAATTTCTTCAGAATTCCGCCGGGAATTCCTCCAGAGTTCATGCGGGAATTCCTTCAGGGTTACTCCGGGCATTCTTCCGAAAATTTCTTCAGAGCTCCTCCACGATTAGCTTCGGAGTTTCTTAAAGAATTCCTTCGGAATTTCTCCAACAGTTAATCCAAAAATTCCTCTGATATTGCTTTGGAGATCCTCCAGAAATTTAGAAAGATTGCCTACGGAATTTCCTCCATAGTTGCTTCAGGAATTACTCCGGTGATTCTCTGAAAAATATTCCACAGTTTCAAATGGCTCGATAGTTTAGTTTCTTAAAGTGCTCGTTCCAGCATGTATATCTTGGAGATATGAACCCAGGGTGACCATGCAAACATTAAATAATTGTTATTTTCCATGAAATTGTTCAGTCAGAGTGAACCAAATTCACTGAACGTTGTTCCTTGGGTTCAGTCAGAGTAGGACCAAGTGCGCTTAGTTCATCAAAAAATTCGTTTCGATAATGTTTTTCCATGACTATTATTTTACATTATATTGTTTGAAAGTTACCCAAAGAAGGTGTGCAAATATGAACCAAAATTTTTACAAGTAAAAAATTGCAAGCCCGTTCTTCTCAAACTATGAAAAATGTCACTTGGTCAACTCTGACTTAACGTTTGCTATGGACCAATGCACGGAGTTCATTATTTTGACGTTTGAGCGGTGCCGTGTTATTTATGTAGCCATGGAAACCAATGAATTCGGCACCGCTCAAACGTCAAATTTAGTGAACTCGTGCATCGGTCCATAGTAGCTCGTCTGTACTAATGTTTTTCTGTTAGTTAAAGTTTTGCGTGTTTCGAGTTTTATGTATGTTTTTGCCTTATATTTCGCCACGCCTGCTAAGACTTCGATATGTAATCAGATTAAAAACTGTAAATCTTCATGTTAATTAAATTCATTTCAAATTATTAGGAAGGATGCACCTGAGAAGAAAAGAAATCGCCTATCTCGATGCGTGGGAATCTTCTTATCATAAATGGTCAAGAAAATATATTTTCTTCAATCGCAGAACGCAGTTGAAAGAAATTTCATTACAAATGGAGCAAATGCTGCAAGAAAACTTGTGTTTTTTACTTTTTCCCTAACTTTTCCGGTTTCATTTAATTTTTTTTTAAAATTAAAATAATATTTTACAATTTTTTACAACTTTTCTTTTCTAAAACTGGGTTCTTGAACTTTTCTGTACAATTTGGCGAAATACGGTTTAACCGCTCTTTTTGATCTATTGCCACAGATAAACGAAGCTTAAAGAAGCATTATTTACTCGCTTGACATATTTTTGAGACTAATGCTTATTGAACGGAACAAACCGGAAATGTATACATTTTTAAGTTATCATTGTTTGAATAAGGTTCGTAACAGCCCTGACAAAACATTGGATTTTAAATTTATTTACAAATTTCAAAAATTTTGCCACATGGCAACACTTTGATTTGTTTTGATTTTTACCACCGTTCAGTATCACCTCGCAGAAAGCAATTACGCCGCACCGGAGTTGTGGTCGTACAGCTGATCGGGTGAACCATATTTTATGTAGAATGAATCCCATGAACAGATGAACCAGCGAATGGCATGCCAAACAAAATGCATCAAACAAAAATCAAAACAAAAATATAATCCACTGGCTGCTTTTCCCAGAAAGTAATGACAGTTTGATTCTGGCGATAAGAATTGCATGATATTTTTTAAATTTAGTTCGATCCATGCCTATAGTGCGTCATGAACAAATTTCGTCCTAACGCTGTCTGTTGCACTGTGATTCAACTTCTTTTTTTAAAATTTGACAGGCTACCTACGTCACCACATGAACTGGCCATCGAGGCTGTCAAAATGAGGTCAATATCAAGCGAGTTTGATCTCGATAGAAAAATGATCGACCTCAATTGTTACTTCGTGGGGTATTGCATTTTTGTTAGATTTTTGATTGAATCAAGAATCTATTATAGTTAATTTGAAAGGTTTTATGCTATCAGACATGACTACGAAAAGAAGCTCATCATAAATAGAAATTGTAACGATACAATGCGATAAAAACTCAACATGTATCGAAATGCATTTTTGTAATGAATTTATTGGGAAAATCATTATAATTCAACAAATCTTTCCGGGACTCAGTTATATTTAGTTATATTTTACTAACAGTGACAAAAACTGTATTGAAAAACAATATATAAACTACTGCATATTTAAAAATTAAACAATTACCCAATACTCTTACCTTACGTTATGCGACTCGAAGATTACATTTTAACCATTTCCAGCATTGTAAATCCCACATTTTTTCAAATATCTTTGGAAAATGGAAATTATTACAGGCCTTGGCACATCGACACATAGAACCACGTTTATCTGAAAATAAAAACATAATTAGTTGTCAAATAGTTCGAAACGTATTATAGTTATGCTATAAAAACAAGTATTTAGAAGTTTTGTTGATTTTTTGCACATTAGTTTCAAAAATCTTACATTTTCTGAACACTACCAAAACATTGACCTGTCAAATTGTCCATTACTCGCTTGGCCATAACATTAGAAATTTAAGTCACCAACTTTATAATAATAACTTTTACACAACTTGTCACACATTAAAGTATTAAAACTCCATAAAATGTCCCAAATTTTCAACAATTAAAACCGACCGACGTTTCACGTAGAAGGGGAAAAGCTAGTGAAAGTGATTGGATTTCAAAGATCGACGACGTACGCGGATGGAAACTGCTACATGACTGATTGCATGAACCAAAAACTTTTCTGGCAGTCAGTGGATGAATGCTATACTGTCGGCTTGGGCCACGGTCACTGTTTGGCTGTCTTGCAGCGTGCGTTTCGATGGATGAAGGTAGGAGGAGCCGGAGAGATCAATGTTTTGAAACACCATTTACACCGTCGATGGAAGTTTGCGCGTGCAGGCTGGATTGCATTCCCAATTCGGTTTTCATACGAAAATGGTCATTAATGTCTATGACATTATTTGGCGGGATGCATGTTTTATAAGTCTAAAAGATTTTCATTCACAATTAATTCACATTTTTTTAATTTAAACATATTTCATAGCGTCAGATTTTGACAGAGTTAGACTGTTCGCAAACTTTGCCCTTCTAAGCAGTGGCATCCTCAACAACTACCTGTGTAATCATAAATTATTTATCACGATTTTTAATCATTTTACAGTATGGCCCACAAGAATTGCAAAAATCATCATAATATGAAACATCGATTTTTTTGTTCCGAGTAATCGATTTTATGAATCGATATTAGGATCACTTAAAACCGAGTGAAACGATCATTCGATTTTTGGTTTCGATTCAAAAATATGAAATCCTCATTTTTTTAATTTTTAAACAAATTTTGCACCATTTTTTTACAACTTCTCAAAAATCTCTTCTAGTTTGAGAATCCATGTCGATATCTAACATTGGTGATCTGATTTTGAAGATATTTCAATGTTCCTTGGGGATCCGATTTTCTCCATATAAAATTCCTTTGGCGGCCATTTTGTTTTACTTCAATTTATCAAAACAATTAAATGTGGGCTATATGAAGGAAGGTGATAAGGATCTACTCTGAAAAAATCTTACAAATCGGTTAAATATTCTAGAAGATATATGAAATTTACGATATGATGTTTCTTGACGTTTTAAAGATATTTATTTAGCCAGCGTGGTACCAGACACATACCTAAATGCTCATTACTTAAAAACGGCTGCACCAAATTGCTTCATTTTTCACAACATACTCTCATTAATGTTTTGTTCCGAAGAGTGAATATCAGAATACGATAAAAATTTACGCGGGTTATAGTTACGCGTCGGCCCCCAAGGAATATCGGAATATCTCAGGATACAGTTGACCAATGATCAATAGAGACAGATTCTAAAACGAGAAGAGTTTTTTTTGAGAACTTGTGCAATAATGCTTCAAAAATATCACAGAACAAAAAAGTTATCAAGGTTTGAATATTTTTATGGCGGTAGAGGGGTTAAATATTTCTACACTTGGTTTTGAGTTTCGGATATGATTTTCATCTATACAGCAATTTTAATGTCGTACTCCGCGAAGCCCTGGCAGGTGCTCCGTAACAGTTTTGAAAATTTATAGCAATGCTTTGACCTATCTCAATATTTTGCTTTAAAATACGGTCAAAAATATTTGGCTACCCAGACTTGTGTTCTTGAAAGTTTTAGTTTTGGCTTCGAATCATCTTTACCTTAATAGGGCGCTTGCAGCCAACAAAAGTGTGCCCACCGGCTCCCTTTGATTTTGCTGGGTAACGGTTTGAAACGGAAAACAGGTTACAAAACGTTTCCCAGCAAAAACAAATGGGTCCGTTGGGCACACTAAACAAAGGCTGCAAGTGCCCTATGGAAGATTGGTCAACATAAATCATAGGGGAATTCGGAGCATCAATCAAATGCTTGTTTTCAGACCATACAATGACATATTTTTTCAAATTAATACCAGCTAGTTTTCAAGTTTAATGTTAGTACGATCATGGTAATAAAAATCATATCATATGCCACAAAAGTGAGAATGAAAATTAGATTCAAAACAAGGCTATCAAAAAGGTATCGGGGCAAAATGAACACTTGCATGAAATTTAATGATTCCAAAATATTTAATGTCTGTCAGTCGTTTCGATGTGTAAAAGGGCTCTGTCATAAGAGCTAAAAAGAACCTTTCTGGGTTCGTTATTTTGCTCAAAAATTAGATTCCCCAACCCCTTGCTTATACACCAATTTAGAGCAGAGAAAAACTTAAAGTCAAATTTCAAAGGACAATTGAAGCAAAACATAAACGTTTTACTGTCAAACATTTCAAATGCAATACAGATTTCATGCAGTGTATGAACTTTTGATGAAGTATGCATATCTCAGAGATTGAGGGCGTGTCCATTTCGCCCCGGGTGTTCGTTATGCCCCTAATCCCCCTACTTCACGATTTTCGAAGGAGTTATAGGGTCGATTTAAACGTGTAAAAAGTCCAGATTTCAAATGGAGTGGTAATGAAGGACTTTCCCTTACAAAAGAGAATTTGGAAGCATGCTTTCTAAGTATATGATTGAGTTCAATGGTTGGTATGAATAAAAATAGCTTAGCTTCACTATGTGTAGCATCCACTCAGAAACAGTTTACTACACTATTAGTATGAATAAAAAACCTTTCGGGGACGGACCTGGTGTAGTGGTTAGAATCCCATCCCCGACAAAGTCACTTATGACGTAAAAAGTTATAGTGACAACAAAGAAAGCCGAAGTAAAACCGTGGGTCCCGATATGAACTAACCCAGGGCTAAAATCTCGTTAATAAAAACAGAAAAAAAACCTTTCGAGCATGTAGTACGTACTACTTTCGAACATAAGCGTTTACTACATACGTGTAGCAATGAGCTATCAGCTGATGCACATTGAGAGAATGCGATAATCTGGTACATCTCTATGTGCATGATTTTATGATGATTTTA
>NW_018735828.1:0-15122 GCF_002204515.2 Aedes aegypti | reverse complement strand
TTAAAAGCGTGTGGTAGAAGCTCTATCCGGCTATTAAAGAGAGATGAGAATTTGTTCAGTTCATAACGCAAAGCTTTAACAGCTGCTGGGCTCAAGTTTTCCTACTTGTGAAGAAAAAGCTTTTCGATACTTCACGAGAAGTCTTTTCAGCTCACGGATAATTTTTTTTGGGATAATGGATATAGGTAAGCTTTACCATGATGCACTTGTAAGAGTAGCTTCTGGGAAAAGCTTTTCCAGCTTCTGCGATAAGCTTTTCCAGCTTCTGGGTGAAGCATTTCTATCTTCAGGGATAAGCTTTTCCAGCTGTTGGGAGAAGTTTTTACAGCTTTTGGGAGAAGCTTTTCCAGCTTCTGGGAGAAGCTTTTTCCAGCTTCTGGGAGAAGCTTTTCCAGCTTCTGGGAGAAACTTTCCCAGCTTCTGGGAGAAGATTTTCCAGCTTCTGGGAGAAGCTTTTCTAGCTTCTGGGAAAAGCTTTTCCAGCTTCTGGGAAAAGCTTTTCCAGCTTCTGGGAGAAGCTCTTCCAGCTTTTGAGAAAAGCTTTTCCAGCTTCTGGGAGAAGCTTTTTTAGCTTCTGGGAGAAGTTTTTCCAGCTTCTGGGAAAAGCTTTTCCAGCTTCTGGGAGAAGCTTTTCCAGCTTCTGGAAAAGCTTTCCAGCTTCTGGAAAAGCTTTTCCAGCTTCTGGGAGAAGCTCTTCCAGCTTTTGGGAAAAGCTTTTCCAGCTTCTGGGAGAAGCTTTTCCAGCTTCTGGGAGAAGCTCTTCCAGCTTTTGGGAAAAGCTTTTCCAGCTTATGGGAGAAGCTTTTCCAGCTTCTGGGAGAAGTTTTTCCAGCTTTTGGGAAAAGCTTTTCCAGCTTCTGGGAGAAGCTTTTCCAGCTTCTGGGAAAAGCTTTTCCAGCTTCTGGGAAAAGCTTTTCCAGCTTCTGGGAGAAGCTCTTCCAGCTTTTGGGAAAAGCTTTTCCAGCTTCTGGGAGAAGCTTTTCCAGCTTCTGGGAGAAGCTCTTCCAGCTTTTGGAAAAGCTTTTCCAGCTTCTGGGAGAAGCTTTTCCACCTTCTGGGAGAAGCTTTCCCAGCTTCTGAGAGAAGCTTTCCCAGCATCTGGGAGAAGTTTTTCCAGCTTCTGGGAGAAGCTTTTCCTGCTTTTGGGAAGAAGCTTTTCCAGCTTCTGGAAGAAGCTTTTCCAGCTTCTAGGAGAAACTTTTCCAGTTTCTAGGAGAAGCTTTTCCAGCTTCTAGGAGAAACTTTTCCAGCTTCTCGGAAAAAAACTTTCACTACCTCTGGCAAAAGCTTTTCCAGCTCCTGGGAGAAGCTTTCCCTGCATCTATAAGAAGCTTTTCCAGCTTCTGCGAGAATCTTTTCCAGCTTCTGGGAAGAAGCTTTTCCAGCTTTTGGGAAGAAGCTTTTCCAGCTTCTGGAAAGAAGCTTTTCCAGTTTCTGGGAGAAGCTTTTCCAGTTTCTGGGAGAAGCTTTTCCAGCTTCTGGGAGAAGCTCTTCCAACTTCTGGGAGTAGCTCTTCCAGCTTCTGGAGAAGTTTTTCCAGCTGTGAGAATTTTTCCCAGCTTCTTTACTTTTTTTTTATTATAGGAGAAGCTATTCCAGCTCCTGGGAGAATGTTTTCCAGCTACTGAGAGATGCTTTTCCAGCTCCTGGTAGAAGGTTTTACAGCTCCTGGGAGAAGCTCTTCCAGCTCCTGGAAGAAGCTTTTCCTGCTCCTGAGAGAAGGTTTCCCAGCTCCTGGGAGAAACTTTTCCACCTCCTGGGAGAAGCTTTTCCAGCTTCTGGGACTCGCTTTTCAGCTGCTGGGAGAAGCTTTTCCAGCATTTGAGAGAAGCTTTTCCAGTTTCTGGGAGAAGCTTTTACAGCTTTTTGGAGAAGCTTTTCCAGCTCCTAGGAGATGCTTTTCCAGCTTTTGGGAGAAGCTTTTTCAGCTTCTGGGAGAAACTATTCCAGTTTCTGGGTGAAACTATTTCAGCTTCTGGGAGAAGCTTTTCCTACCTCTAGGAGAAGCTTTTCCAGCTTATGGAAGAAGCTTTTCCAGGTTATGGAAGAAGCTTTTCCAGCTTTTAAGGGAAGGATTTTCAGCTTCTGGGAGAAGCTTTTTCAGCTTCTTCAAGAACCTTCAAGAACCTTATGGGCTAAAGCTTACCCACTTCTTGGGAGAGCTCGAGATATCCTTTGTGGTTTGATCATGGTTCTAAAACGAATTTTTAATCCAAACATTTGTCTTTTTTATCTATCGTTCGGGAGAAACTCTGCAAGTCTTTGAGATGAGCTTTCCCAGCATCTTAGATACGCTTGTTCAATTTCTACGATGTAATTGAAGCACCATGACCGATAATAATTGTATTTTCTGTGGCAGATTGAAATATCTACTTTTTGCCAAATATGAAATAATGAAATATCACAAAAATCCATCTTGCAACCATCTGCCCACTGAGTGCACTTTCTTCTCCGTATTCTCCCGCATATGCAACCTTATTCGAAAGCCGATTCGTCTGGTTCGCTTCCGGTTTTCATCTTTGCGTATCATTATTCCAGAGACCCCAACGCAACACACAGAGCCTAACTTATTTTTCTTGCCCAAACTTATATATTTGTCATTATGCGGTGGTGCAGAAAAAAAAGATCGTTGTCGGGTGAAACGACGCACTGCCAAACCAAAACAAAAAGAAACCTCTCGTTCCTCTCGGCGAAGTCTTTGAGCCACCCGAAACAACCCAACGACGTCTTGGAAGAAATTTACGTAAGGCATCGTCGCATACAGGTTTGAAAACAGCTGTTCGGGCATGTTTTTTTTTGTCCGAGCTTCGTTTGGCATTTGTCGTCGTTCGTTTTGGTTTTCCGTATGGGAAGTGGATTTTTGACACCGTGTGCTGCGCAATCCAGGTCTTGCCAGTTCGGCTGCCAGCCTTTCATTTACGGAGAACTTGATCGTCTACCGCTAGGATGATAGTTCCATGGGCTGTAACACGCAGAGAATACTACTGCAAACTTCGGAATCTTCATCAAATTTCAGAATTTGGTCAAAGAAATTTGAAACAATTTGAAACCGGTCAAACACGAAAATGCTATCCAGGGATCATCAGTATCAAAAATTATCGTAACCGTAAACATTTTTTTCAGTTTATATTAATTGTTGATATTTCTACATTTTGTTTTCTTTCATGTCAGAATACCGAGGAAATGGTACCGTAATTCGGGGTGTAGTTGATCAGTGGGGTGAATTTGATCATTCCCGTACCCACATGTTTAGTCTGCCAGTAGAGCTATAATTAGATTTCGATTTTCAAAATTTCTGTGATGTCGTATTGTCTGATAACTGCTCTTGATGTTTCTAAATTTGAATTGACATTGGAGATAATTATACTATGAAAAAAAAAACAGAAATTTTCAGAAAATGTTTTATGAACTGTTGAAGGGTTCTTCTTCAACAATCGAGTTTTACCGAGCCCCATACAAATACACCATTCAAATGAACTGTCTCATAAATTCCAACACTTCTTTTCTGAATCCAGTTTCGAATTTGAATTGAGTATAAGAAAATCATTTCCGAAGAATAAAAATGTTCTTTTCGTGAACAAGTCGTCAATTTCAAAGAAAATTGCCTACATTTAGGCGTTTAATGTGTTTTATTCTTTCATTCATAAGCTTCAATTCCAAAATTTATCGATTTATCAACAAGTTGTAAGATTTTTGAGGCTTGATTTCGAATTCAGCGACCCATATTTAGTGAAAAGCATGTCTTTTTACTTTTGGAAACCTATCACAGTATATAATCAACTTCACCCCGTAAACAAAACTTCACTTTTCCGATTACTAAAAATTATTTTTGTTATTATAACAGCATTTGGTTAAAATTCCCCCTACATAATTTGATAACATTCATCCAGTACTGGTGTTAAAAATATTTGGATGATAATACATGCATCCCACCAAGATCTTATTGACTATAATCGCTCAAAAGTGATCAACTTTACCCATTTTACGGTAATCAAATTGGTTTAGATTTGGAAATTATTGTTATATGTAAAACCATTAGAAGGAATGGTTTTTATTTCTATAAGATTTCACTCATATACTTGTTTTGTAGTATCAAAAAAAACGTCATATCTAAAAAACCTCAATACTTTATAACTTATTAAATATAATAAAAACTGTAATATTTCCGATAATTTCAAACAAAAATCTGTGATTGAAAACAACAAGCACTATTTTTGTTTCAATGTGGCATTTGTTTTTCTATCCGTGTTAAGGGAGATTGCTGCATTCTTTCTTTTTGTCTTCTGGAAGATTTTAAGTGGATGGCAGAAGGGAAACAACAGCCCGTCACCGTCTTCATCGTCATCATTCGGTACCATTTGAGTCTTCAGAGCTTCTCCCGGTTCGTTGTTGTGAATGGGAGTGAAGATTGGTCGTTAGATGAATCACGAGTTTCCAAGTGAAGGGTAGAAGAAAGCGATCGGATTGTAGTCGTCGTCGTCGTCGTCGTCGTCGTCGTCGTCATCATCATCATCGACATCGAACAGTTGAGAAACTGTTGTACGTTGCTCTGTTGTTCAGTTATTTGGCATTTTTAAGCCAGCAGAAACCGTTTGAATCATCATCGTGGTCGGAATCATCGATTAACTAACCTATCTATGAGGTTACCATAGCATAAAAAAATGCTTGGATGGTAATGTTGTTTTGCATAGGTGATTCAATGCTAGTACTCCTCAAAATTTTATCCTGTTCTGCTGAGATTCAGAAGTTGAGATGTTTACAGATCCTCTACAGATTATAATTGATCTTTAGAGCTGTTTTTAAAGAATTCTTGAGGGATCTAAAAGTTTTCCTCAACCTTCAGGACGGAGCTTCCCCGGAAGGAGCTTTCCCAGCTTCCGTAAGGAGCATTCCCAGCTTCTGAGCAGAGGCTTTCCCACCTTCAGAGTAGAAGCTTTCTTAGATTCTAAACAGAAGCTCTCCCAGCTTTTGAGCAGAAGTTTTCCCAGTTTACGAGCAGAAGCTTTCCCCAGCTACCGAGCAAAAATTTCTAAGCTTCTGAGAAGGAGCTTTCCCCAACTTCTCAGCAGAAGCTTTCCCACCTTCTCAGCAGAAGCTTTTCCAGCTTCTGAGCAGATGCAATTTTCAGCTTCTAAGCAGAAGTTCTCCCAGCTTCTGAGCAGAAGCTTTCCCAGCTTCTGAGCAGATGCTTCCCAGCTTCCTGAGTAGAAGCTTCCCCAGCTTCTGAGTAGAAGCTTCCCCAGCTTCTGAGCAGATGCAATTTTCAGCTTCTGAGCAGAAGTTTCTCCCAGCTTCTGAGCAGAAGCTTCCCCAGCTTCTGAGTAGAAGCTTCCCCAGCTTCTGTGTAGGAGCTTCCCTAGCTTCTGAGTAAAAGCTTCCCCAGCTTCTGCGCAGAAACTTCCCCATCTACGAGCAGAAGCTCTTTCAGGTTCTGAGCAGGAGCTTCCCCAGCAGAAGCTCTCTTGGATTCTGTACAGAAGCTTTCCAGCTTCTGAGCAGAAGTTATCCCAGTTTCCGTGCAGAAGCAATCCCAGCTTATGAGCAGAAACATTCCCAGCTTCTGAGCAGAAGCTTTCCCAGCTTCTGAATAGAAGCTTTCTCAGCTTCTGAGCAAAAGCTATCCCAGCTTCCGAGCAGTTGCTTTCCCAGCTTCTAAGCAGAAGCTTTCTAAGCTTCTAAACAGATGCTTTCCCAGCTTCTACAGAAGCTTCCCTAGCTTGTGAGTGTAATCTCTCTTAACTTCTGAGCAGAAGTCTTCCCAACTTCTCAGCAGAAGCTTCCCAGCTTCTGAGCAGAAGCTTTCCACAGCTTCTGAGCAGAAGCTTTCCCAGCTTCTGAGGAGAAGCTTTCCCAACTTCTGAGCAGAAGGCTTTCCCAGCTTCTGAGGCAGAAGCTTTTCCAGCTTCTGAGGCAGAAAGCTTTTGCAGCTTCTGAGCAGAAGCTTTTGCAGACTCTGAGCAGAAGCTTTCCCAGCTTCTGAGCAAGAAGCTTTCCCCAGCTTCTGAGCAGAAGCTTTCCCAGCTTCTGAGCAAGAAGCTTTCCCAGCTTCTGAGCAGAAGCTTTCCCAGCTTCTGAGCAGAAGCTTTCCCAGCTTCTGAGCAGATGCTTTCCCAGATTCTGTTCAGAAGCTTCCCTAGCTTCTGAGCGGAACCTCTCTTAGCTTCTGGCCAGAAGTTTTTCGCAACTTCTGAATAGAAGCTTTTTCCAGCTTCTGAGCAGAAGTGCTCCTAGCTTCTGAGCCAGACGATCTGCAAGCTTGTGAGTAGAAACTTTCCCAGCTTCCCGAGAAGAAGCTTTCACAATTTGTAGGCAGAAGTTTTTCCCAATTTCCGCGCAGGACTACTTGAAAGTAAATTAAAAAAAAAAACTCTTAGGGGATTGTAGCAGAATTTGTCAACGGATTTTTCTAGCGATCCTCTGTGAATTTCTCTTTATAGATTTTCTGAGATTTTTTTCCGAAAATTCTTATCAAGAAATTTCTTCTAGTAAATCCTTCGATGGTCTCTTTCTCTCTTCCTTGATGTATTTCTTCAAAAGTTTTTCCGAAAGATTATTTAGGAATT
Source organism: Aedes aegypti (assembly GCF_002204515.2). Lineage (NCBI taxonomy): Eukaryota > Metazoa > Arthropoda > Insecta > Diptera > Culicidae > Aedes > Aedes aegypti. The sequence goes on along the minus strand of NW_018735828.1, from coordinate 8,559 downwards.
TTCCACAGTGCTCCTTCAATTTCTTTAACATTTATTGAATAATACTCTGAATGATTTCTAAAAAGGATTTTTCTAAGACATTTCAATTTTTTTTAGGAAGAAGCATAAGAAGCTCTGTGGCATTCCTCTGGGCGCAGTCCACAAATAATGTAACGCTTGAAAGGAAGGGGATAAGCTCTAGCGTTACGACTCTAAATTTGCCAACAGGAAGCGTTAGATTTTCGCGTTACGTGATAAATGGATGCTGCCGATTGTGCGATATTTGCCAGAAAACCATTCGCCAGAAAACTATTCGCCAGAATGACATCTGCCAGAAAACCATTCGCCAGAATGTACCATTTACCAGAAAACCATTTGCCAGAATGTACCATTCGCCAGAAAGTACCATTTCCCCAGAATTATTTTTCTTGTCGATTTTGATCATGAAACATCTCGGATCCAAGGATGGCCGTCACAATATTCGACTTGTGCCACTTTTCACATGTTTCAAAAAGCACTAAATTGAAAAATAGTACGGTAACTATCTCGTTCTTTCTCATTTTAAGCTTACTTCAAGTGCAACAGAGCGGAGACAAATATAACACTGTTATTCTACATCTCTCATGAGATTTTTGCCTATCAGGTTTTGATACAATATTCTGAGCTGTTTTACCTAGTTTTAAGAAAATTTCATTTCCTGTCACCTCGAGCTGTTCTTCTTCAGAATATTGTATTGTACAGAATTTTTCGTGCAACTACCAGATGTTTTTTGCTTTTCAATTGACAGTTTATTGGGGTTGTGCTACTTTCTCCCGAATATCGATACCTCGAATGTCGTTTCCCAGAATACCCCGTTTTCTCAAGTGGACTATTTCCTCGAAAATGTTTTGGCACTCATAATTATCAGAACTTATTGATTATTTCAGGGTGATGAACGGTTCATATGAAATACACCCTTCTTTTTTGATCAGCGGTTCTTTAAAGTTTCTCCGAACTCAGCATTTTTTCTTGTCTTCTTTATCGTTCTTTCTAGTTCACCCACTCTGTCTCTGAAGATTGTTTCTTATCCATTTTGAACTGCATCTATTTTGGGGCCATCCATGAATCACGTGGTCGTTCAAAAGGGAGTAGAAGTGGGTGGTTCTATCATAATACCACGATCCATACAAATTTTGGGTCATTCGGGATAATGGATTGCAGGAAAAAGTGTCATTCGGGTGTCTGGCGTTCGGGGAAATGATATTCGAGGGAACAACATTCGGGTAAAAATAGACCAAAAGGTTTTTAGTAATAATGGTACCTAAATTTCAGTACATGAAAAAGTATTCAAAAAAGAGTATTTGCTGACCACTACTTGACATGGTGTTTGGTCAATAAGAATTCTCCATTCTCCATATATAGGATGTTCCTATTAATTTTACAACTGTCTTATTTGTCCTCCTCCTGAAAAATGTTATAGTAAATGTAAATTTGGTTTGCGAGTGCAGGCATTAATTACTTCATCGAACTGACGGCACAAATAGCTGCAACGTATATCGAAATCTTGTAAATATCCATTGAACTAGCCCTTAAGAAGCAACAAAACTTTTAAGAACAGCTTATGATGAAAAGAAGGGAGCAATACTTGTGAAATATTCCAAACAATAATTCCCTGTAAAACTTAATAATATATAAAAAAAAAATAATTGAAACTGAAAAAAACAGAAAGATAATTATAAAATAGCATAATCTCATGCTATAACATCTGTAGAACGATAGTTGCAATGTATATTGAAATCTTGTAGAAGAAAGCAAAACTTTGAAGAACAGCTTTTGCTGAAAAGAAGGGTGAACATCTTGTGAAGCCTTTCAAACCGTAGGGTAGAAGCACCCGTTTTGGCCATACGCCAGTTATAGCCACAGGGGATTATACACCGTTTTACATATCCAAAATCTCTGGTCGAAACTGGTTCCATTGGCCTATATTGACCAACGGCATTTTCAAAGCGAAAAAATGGTTTTAGCATAGCTTTGATGTTTTTTCACACATAATATGGATTGAAAGCTTGCATTTGACATATTTGTAGTATAAATACGGCTTTCCATTTAATTTTTATTATCATTTTCTCTTAGGCTGGCCAAAACCGGTGCTTTTACCCTAATACCATTTTACAAGGACAACGTATATTAAAAAAAACTTACTATGCTATCAGTCATGCTAAGTATTAAACTTTACATCAGTAAGCAGTATCTTTCATTCATAGTGAAGCAGCTTTTAATGAATGCAACTGTTATTATATTGTATATTCTTTCTAGTTCCACGGTCCCCCAGCATTAAGTGTTGCTTTTTCAATTCATATTTATAAAACTTCAAATATTGATGTTGATTGTTGAATGCTCTAGAAATCGATATTTTCATAATATGTACCTAGTCCAACAATTAGAATATGGATATTCGAAGCTTGCTCACTAAGTCAACGGTAGATTGTGTCCAAGAGACACTGTACTTTTTTGAGTATATGAACCAAAATAATCTCACACATTTTTTAAGGCTCTACAATTGCAAACTTGATTTACCTGAAAATAAAATAAAAAAATCTAGGGGATAGTAAATTCTGGGGAATGGTACATTCTGGCGAATGGTTTTCTGGCGAATGGTTTTCTGGCGAATGGTACATTCTGGCAAATGGTTTTCTGGCATATGGTACTTTCTGGCGAATGTCATTCTGGCGAATAGTTTTCTGGCGAATGGTTTTCTGGCAAATATCGCACAATCATGCTGCCTAGGGATTCTTCCAAAACATTCTCCTATAATTCATCTGCCCTTAAGGTTAATCTTAAGATTGTCTCAGTAACACTTCCAGTACTGCTCATTAGAGTTAATAAAGAGATTTCTTTTGAAATTTCTCCAGAGATTGGAGAATTTAGTAGATTTCTCCATATATTTTTTCAGGTTCAGGAGTTCTGCAAAAACGTCAACGAAGATCCTTCCAACTATTCCTTAAGAATTATCTCCCGTATATTCTCTTCTAAGAATTGTGAGAATTCTTTCAAATGTTCTTGCAAAAATTTCTTTAAGTTCTTTAATTATAATACCAAGGTTCTTTCCAGGAACTTTTGAAGAAATTTTCCAAGAATCACCCAAACATATTTGTTCAAGTATTACTTCGTGATTTCTGCAAGAGTTCTTCAAAATTATTCTTCGGATATTCTTAAAAGGAATATGTTCAGGAATTAATCCATGTGTTTTTTTCCCAAAGCCCTTCATGAGTTCCTTCCATGAAAAGTCATAGATGAATTAAAACAGAGATTTCATTACCAATTTACCCAGAACTTCCTGCAGGAATAGCACATAAACGGTTTCATCAGTTACGAACATTTTGCGATCATTTTTATATTAAACTAGTGATCCCGGCAAACTTTGTTTTGTCATCAAGTAGACTGTTGAAAAACGTCATGATGCGTCCTAGCGTATAATGTACATAAACGCGTCGGAACACTTCAGGAACTTAACTGTGGCAGAATTTTCAAAATAGAAGATAGAAGATAGAAGATAGAAGATAGAAGATAGAAGATAGAAGATAGAAGATAGAAGATAGAAGATAGAAGATAGAAGATAGAAGATAGAAGATAGAAGATAGAAGATAGAAGATAGAAGATAGAAGATAGAAGATAGAAGATAGAAGATAGAAGATAGAAGATAGAAGATAGAAGATAGAAGATAGAAGATAGAAGATAGAAGATAGAAGATAGAAGATAGAAGATAGAAGATAGAAGATAGAAGATAGAAGAGAAGATAGAAGATAGAAGATAGAAGATAGAAGATAGAAGATAGAAGATAGAAGATAGAAGATAGAAGATAGAAGATAGAAGATAGAAGATAGAAGATAGAAGATAGAAGATAGAAGATAGAAGATAGAAGATAGAAGATAGAAGATAGAAGATAGAAGATAGAAGATAGAAGATAGAAGATAGAAGATAGAAGATAGAAGATAGAAGATAGAAGATAGAAGATAGAAGATAGAAGATAGAAGATAGAAGATAGAAGATAGAAGATAGAAGATAGAAGATAGAAGATAGAAGATAGAAGATAGAAGATAGAAGATAGAAGATAGAAGATAGAAGATAGAAGATAGAAGATAGAAGATAGAAGATAGAAGATAGAAGATAGAAGATAGAAGATAGAAGATAGAAGATAGAAGATAGAAGATAGAAGATAGAAGATAGAAGATAGAAGATAGAAGATAGAAGATAGAAGAATAGAAGATAGAAGATAGAAGATAGAAGATAGAAGATAGAAGATAGAAGATAGAAGATAGAAGATAGAAGATAGAAGATAGAAGATAGAAGATAGAAGATAGAAGATAGAAGATAGAAGATAGAAGATAGAAGATAGAAGATAGAAGATAGAAGATAGAAGATAGAAGATAGAAGATAGAAGATAGAAGATAGAAGATAGAAGATAGAAGATAGAGAAGATAGAAGATAGAAGATAGAAGATAGAAGATAGAAGATAGAAGATAGAAGATAGAAGATAGAAGATAGAAGATAGAAGATAGAAGATAGAAGATAGAAGATAGAAGATAGAAGATAGAAGATAGAAGATAGAAGATAGAAGATAGAAGATGGCGTATGCAGTAAGCAGTATCTTTCATTCATAGTGAAGCAGCTTTTAATGAATGCAACTGTTATTATATTGTATATTCTTTCTAGTTCCACGGTCCCCCAGCATTAAGTGTTGCTTTTTCAATTCATATTTATAAAACTTCAAATATTGATGTTGATTGTTGAATGCTCTAGAAATCGATATTTTCATAATATGTACCTAGTCCAACAATTAGAATATGGATATTCGAAGCTTGCTCACTAAGTCAACGGTAGATTGTGTCCAAGAGACACTGTACTTTTTTGAGTATATGAACCAAAATAATCTCACACATTTTTTAAGGCTCTACAATTGCAAACTTGATTTACCTGAAAATAAAATAAAAAAATCTAGGGGATAGTAAATTCTGGGGAATGGTACATTCTGGCGAATGGTTTTCTGGCGAATGGTTTCTGGCGAATGGTACATTCTGGCAAATGGTTTTCTGGCATATGGTACTTTCTGGCGAATGTCATTCTGGCGAATAGTTTTCTGGCGAATGGTTTTCTGGCAAATATCGCACAATCATGCTGCCTAGGGATTCTTCCAAAACATTCTCCTATAATTCATCTGCCCTTAAGGTTAATCTTAAGATTGTCTCAGTAACACTTCCAGTACTGCTCATTAGAGTTAATAAAGAGATTTCTTTTGAAATTTCTCCAGAGATTGGAGAATTTAGTAGATTTCTCCATATATTTTTTCAGGTTCAGGAGTTCTGCAAAAACGTCAACGAAGATCCTTCCAACTATTCCTTAAGAATTATCTCCCGTATATTCTCTTCTAAGAATTGTGAGAATTCTTTCAAATGTTCTTGCAAAAATTTCTTTAAGTTCTTTAATTATAATACCAAGGTTCTTTCCAGGAACTTTTGAAGAAATTTTCCAAGAATCACCCAAACATATTTGTTCAAGTATTACTTCGTGATTTCTGCAAGAGTTCTTCAAAATTATTCTTCGGATATTCTTAAAAGGAATATGTTCAGGAATTAATCCATGTGTTTTTTTCCCAAAGCCCTTCATGAGTTCCTTCCATGAAAAGTCATAGATGAATTAAAACAGAGATTTCATTACCAATTTACCCAGAACTTCCTGCAGGAATAGCACATAAACGGTTTCATCAGTTACGAACATTTTGCGATCATTTTTATATTAAACTAGTGATCCCGGCAAACTTTGTTTTGTCATCAAGTAGACTGTTGAAAAACGTCATGATGCGTCCTAGCGTATAATGTACATAAACGCGTCGGAACACTTCAGGAACTTAACTGTGGCAGAATTTTCAAAATAGAAGATAGAAGATAGAAGATAGAAGATAGAAGAAAAGATAGAAGATAGAAGATAGAAGATAGAAGATAGAAGATAAGATAGAAGATAGAAGATAGAAGATAGAAGATAGAAGATAGAAGATAGAAGATAGAGATAGAAGATAGAAGATAGAAGATAGAAGATAGAAGATAGAAGATAGAAGATAGAAGATAGAAGATAGAAAGATAGAAGATAGAAGATGAAGATAGAAGATAGAAGATAGAAGATAGAAGAATAGAAGATAGAAGAATAGAAGATAGAAGATAGAAGATAGAAGATAGAAGATAGAAGATAGAAGATAGAAGATAGAAGATAGAAGAAGATAGAAATAGAAGATAGAAGATAGAAGATAGAAGATAGAGATAGAATAGAAAGATAGAAGATTAGAAGATAGAAGATAGAAGATAGAAGATAGAAGATAGAAGATAGAAGATAGAAGATAGAAGATAGAAGATGAAGATAGAAGATAGAAGATAGAAGATAGAAGATAGAAGATAGAAAGATAGAAGATAGAAAGATAAGAAGATAGAAGATAGAAGATAGAAGATAGAAGATAGAAGTAGAAGATAGAAGATAGAAGAAGGAAGATAGAAGATAGAAGATAGAAGATAGAAGATAGAAGATAGAAGATAGAAGATAGAAGATAGAAGATAGAAGATAGAAGATAGAAGATAGAAGATAGAAGATAGAAGATAGAAGATACGAAGATAGAGATAGAAGAATAGAAGATAGAAGATAGAAGATAGAAGATAGAAGATAGAAGATAGAAGATAGAAGATAGAAATAGAAGATAGAAGATAGAAGATAGAAGATAGAAGATAGAAGATAGAAGATAGAAGATAGAAGATAGAAGATAGAAGATAGAGATAGAAGATAGAAGATAGAAGATAGAAGATAGAAGAATAGAAGATAGAAGTAGAAGATAGAAGATAGAAGATAGAAGATAGAAGTAGAAGATAGAAGATAGAAAGAATAGAAGATAGAAGATGAAGATAGAAGATAGAAGATAGAAGATAGAAGATAGAAGATAGAAGATAGAAGATAGAAATAAGAAGATAGAAGATAGAAGATAGAATAGAAATAGAAGATAGAAGATAGAAGATAGAAGATAGAAGATAGAAGATAGAAGATAGAAGATAGAAGATGGCGTATGCAGTAAGCAGTATCTTTCATTCATAGTGAAGCAGCTTTTAATGAATGCAACTGTTATTATATTGTATATTCTTTCTAGTTCCACGGTCCCCCAGCATTAAGTGTTGCTTTTTTCAATTCATATTTATAAAACTTCAATATTGATGTTGATTGTTGAATGCTCTAGAAATCGATATTTTCATAATATGTACCTAGTCCAACAATTAGAATATGGATATTCGAAGCTTGCTCACTAAGTCAACGGTAGATTGTGTCCAAGAGACACTGTACTTTTTTGAGTATATGAACCAAAATAATCTCACACATTTTTTAAGGCTCTACAATTGCAAACTTGATTTACCTGAAAATAAAATAAAAAAATCTAGGGGATAGTAAATTCTGGGGAATGGTACATTCTGGCGAATGGTTTTCTGGCGAATGGTACATTCTGGCAAATGGTTTTCTGGCATATGGTACTTTCTGGCGAATGTCATTCTGGCGAATAGTTTTCTGGCGAATGGTTTTCTGGCAAATATCGCACAATCATGCTGCCTAGGGATTTTTCCAAAACATTCTCCTATAATTCATCTGCCCTTAAGGTTAATCTTAAGATTGTCTCAGTAACACTTCCAGTACTGCTCATTAGAGTTAATAAAGAGATTTCTTTTGAAATTTCTCCAGAGATTGGAGAATTTAGTAGATTTCTCCATATATTTTTTCAGGTTCAGGAGTTCTGCAAAAACGTCAACGAAGATCCTTCCAACTATTCCTTAAGAATTATCTCCCGTATATTCTCTTCTAAGAATTGTGAGAATTCTTTCAAATGTTCTTGCAAAATTTCTTTAAGTTCTTTAATTATAATACCAAGGTTCTTTCCAGGAACTTTTGAAGAAATTTTCCAAGAATCACCCAAACATATTTGTTCAAGTATTACTTCGTGATTTCTGCAAGAGTTCTTCAAAATTATTCTTCGGATATTCTTAAAAGGAATATGTTCAGGAATTAATCCATGTGTTTTTTTCCCAAAGCCCTTCATGAGTTCCTTCCATGAAAAGTCATAGATGAATTAAAACAGAGATTTCATTACCAATTTACCCAGAACTTCCTGCAGGAATAGCACATAAACGGTTTCATCAGTTACGAACATTTTGCGATCATTTTTATATTAAACTAGTGATCCCGGCAAACTTTGTTTTGTCATCAAGTAGACTGTTGAAAAACGTCATGATGCGTCCTAGCGTATAATGTACATAAACGCGTCGGAACACTTCAGGAACTTAACTGTGGCAGAATTTTCAAAATAGGATAGAGATAGAAGATAGAAGATAGAAGATAGAGAAAAGATAAAAGATAGAAGATAGAAGATAGAAGATAGAAGATAGAAGATAGAAGATAGAAGATAGAAGATAAGAAGATAGAAGATAGAAGGGATAGAAGATAGAAGATAGAAGATAGAAGATAGAGAAGAAGATAGAAGATAGAAGATAGAAGATAGAAGATAGAAGATAGAAGATAGAAGAT
>NW_018735827.1:0-12281 GCF_002204515.2 Aedes aegypti | reverse complement strand
TGTCCATGGCGGAATCCGAACTGTTCATTGGCAAAAATTGAATTTTCGTTGATGTGGGCCATCATTCTGTTCAAAATAACCTTTTCAAAAAGTTTACTGATGGAGGAAAGCAAACTGATTGGACGATAGCTAGAAGCTTCTGCAGGATTTTTGTCTGGTTCTAAAATTGGAAGAACCTTAGCATATTTCCATTTGTCAGGAAAATATGCTAATTGAAAACATTTGTTAAATATTGTGTATTTCTTTCACTACTGGACTGCGAAGTGCGGCCTCATGAGAGCGAAAGTGAATAAAAGTGCGGGATTGCATTGAATCCTGTTGGTGTTTTCAGAGCACTTATTCTTTGATTTACGAAGAATAAGTCCCGAAGACACCGTGACCAGGGTGGCCAGTGAATCTCTGATTTCAAATTCCGGTCTTCTCCCGGTTATTTCCCGGTATTTCAAAAAAATTCCCGGTCGTTAATAATAAATATAAACCAAGATAAAAAACCTTATTTAAAAAATACAGGTTATCAGAAAATTGTAACATTCTGACATGCAGAATTGGATGTTTGCAGTTTTTTGGTTTTTCAAACAACCGATTGTAATGAATTCTTTTCAACATGTTGTTCTTCAAGTGTTATAGCTCAGTGCATGTAGGCTTATTTTTGTATTACCAAGGGGTAAATTGAACTTCAGAACATTTTTTTTGCTATTCCGTTGCATATCATCCTACTTTTCATCTACAGGATGAACGACATAATGACCTACTTTTCCTATCGAAAGAATCAGCACTCTTTTCGGTGCTGTAAAGTAGAACTTTTCAAAACGGCTTTGAATATCAGAGTCGCTTCAAACGGTATCCATTTAAGAATTTCTCAATAACTTGCTAATTAACTACTTATTCTACACGGTTGGGTGGTCCGCATCCCAATCAAGGGATTTTTATTTGGAAGCGGAACGTTCAGCGGGCGTAGAGGAGGCTGAAGTTGAGTCAGCTTTCTTACTTATAATGGGGACGGACCTGGTGTAGTGGTTAGAACACTCGCCTCTCACGCCGAGGACCTGGGATCGAATCCCATCCCCGACATAGTCACTTATGACGTAAAAAGTTATAGTGACGACTTCCTTCGGAAGGGAAGTAAAGCCGTTGGTCCCGAGGTGAACTAGCCCAGGGCTAAAAATCTCGTTAATAAAGCCAAATCAAATCAATCAATCTTACTTATAAGTAAACACAATGTTTCACACTACAGTTTTCCACATGAATACTGCCGTTCTCCGCATAGGTGTCCAGCGGTCCATAAGGTTTACATAGAACATGGGACATGTAGGCGTAGAAGGGCAGAATAGCAACTGTAGAAAATGATTGAAAATTACTCGCTTAAATTAAATATTTGCACAAGAACATCACTAGCAAAGAAACTTACTAACACCTAATTTAAAAAAAAAACCTGATAAGTTGCAGAAAAATGCGTAAAAAACATTATAAGGGGAAAGAACTACTTGGACACTTGGCATGATTTTTTTTTCCCGGCCGGACTGTCTGAAACTGATTGATTGACTCTTTATTATGGGGAAATTCAGCCAGAGGCTGCCCGAAACTTTGCAATAAGAAGCCGTTCAAAACGACGCACATTGTGGCCGAATATAAGCTCAGTAGATTTTCAAAAACAACTCGTGAAATTAATCAAAGTGTCAAGAATAGGAACCAGCTCCCTATACCTGATTCAAAAAATCATATCCAGTTGAAACCTAACAATTAATGTTAATTATAGTTTCTTGATATACGTTTATGATATCAATAAAATCTAGGATGAAATCAGCTAATTTTACTTGAAAACCTTAAACAAGTGTCAAGCAAACTATTTTTCCAGTTACAAGGACACGGCCAAGGTAGGGTGTTTTATTTATTTTGGACCGAGCATTACGCGTATATAATTTGGGCATTTCCATTTGATTATGCCGTAAATGGTCAAATTATATACGCCTAACGGCCTGTCCAAAATACTTTGATCACCCTACTTCTAGGCCATACACCAAAATGAAGCATTTTCCCGGTAGTAATTGGAATTCCCGTATATTTCCCGGTTTTCTCCTGGTGATATGACATTCCCGCATATTTCCCGGTTTTCCCGATTTCCCGGTTCGCTGGTCACCCCTGCTACCCGATTTGATGTAATTGCACACTTTTATTAGCGTTTCCGCACTTGTAAAAACTCTGAGATAGTCCAGTGGTGAAAGAAATGCGCAATATATCAACTAAAAATGATAAGCTACTTTTGGAAGTTTCTTGATGAGGATGTAGAAAATTCCATCATCGCCAGGAGCCTATAATTATGATTATGCCAAATGTCCATTATGCGAAACGTCTTTATGCGAAATGTCCTACCCCCGCTACGCAGAATTAGTTCAAACCCATTCAGATATGAAATCATTCAGAGGATGTTGATTAAAATTCCCTACAGAATAATATTGAAGATTTCTGGGGGAAACGTGTTTTTACCCTACTCTTTGATAGATAAACGGATTTGGTGAGTTTGTTCCGATTTTACCGCTATTATTAATTCTGGGCCTTTTAATACCATGGAGTTGGGTCAATCTATATTCTCGTTTCAGAGAGCGGTTAATAGCACTCAAACCAAAGCTTCTTAGCTAGGGCATAAGTGGAAATACCTGTGTCGCATCCCTGAAAGACGAACGCGCATGGAGTGACATTATCTTTCTTAGCAACCAGAGTCAGAGTCAGAGAGAATACGGGTTATTGGGACCTTCCGTTATAGCTTGTTTAGGAAAAGTATTCAAGGGGGTATTCTTGTAGAAAGTTGAGATACAATGATAAGGAATGTATTTAGTACAAAAAATATTGTTATTTTTATTACCATGTGCTCATTGTAACAGTTGTCAGCTCAGCGTCATTTTCAACTTGCATGATGAATTGTGACACGTTTCACGTTCTGCATTGACTCGCAAAAATAATTGTGTCATAAATCGAATTATCATCGATAAGTTACAACTTCAAGTATTATTACAAGCTGCTTACGATAAAAAGGTATTTTGTTTTTATTTCATATGAAAATTTTTGTGGTCTAACTTACCCCAAAATATCTTAATACCCGGGATAAGTGGGACCTATCAAAGCAAGCACCAGATTTTTTTTATAGGTTATCTACGTTTCAAACATTTTCTTAGAGAGTAGCATCAAAACATTCAAACGAATGATGTTATCAAAAAAAATCAATCTTATATCACGTAATTGCTGAAAAGGCAGAAAAATGCCATTTTTTTCTGAATATTTTTTTTTATTTATATAAATTGAGCGAAGATAGAAATAAAATTCAAAATACATTATGAGAACGATTACTTTTCTATTTTTATTGAAATTTCTTTGCAGTAGTTGGCGGAAAACAATTCCATCTTAAGTGGTTTTCCGCCATGCATAACAATAATATCAGAATATATTCAAAATTCGTCAATTATTGAAAATTGACTTGCTGCATTTCAATTGATAACTTATAAATTATATATTTCAAACATTTTTATACCTCTTGCGCTTTTTGTGAGAATTTTCAGTTAAAGTGTTTCTTCCAAAAACGTTAAGTATTTTATGGTTGATCCCTTCTGTACATCAAATATGTACTCAAAATAAAATATCTATTATTTATCAATCCTATTATTGCAACGGTTGACTTACTGATGTGGTTTTACGCACGAAACTGGATGTGTCCCACTTGCCCGTTTAGCGTTGTCTCGCTAATGGCTCATTGTACATCTTTCTTCTAAGGTTTCACAATTTCGAAATTATTCGATCAAATTCATGCACACACCAGCAAATATGCTGCTAAAATGTGACCGTGTTGTTGGATTTGGAAAATATTGATATTTGTAGATTATTCTGAACAATTTGTTTGAACTATCGTTTTTTTATGTCCCACTTGCCCCGGGGTACTTATGAGATTAGTTAGATAGGTTAGTTAGGCAGAATATTCCCAAACCAGCGCGGCATACAGACTGGGCTTCACCAATAGTTGTGGTCCCCAAGGTGTAAGATTTGTACGGACTGTAAGATGACAGTGAACAACGTCATTTGGGTTTATTCACAAATTTCATAACGCCAAAAACGCCTGTAGATCATCTACAATATTGATAGGGCATTTTTAGTCCCCTAGAAAGTTTTAAGTGTTTTTTTTTTTCATTTCTGGTTACGTTTTATACTACATAAAGTTTTTATACTTATCTATCTAGTTTTCCAAAACTTTTGATTTATTTTCGATTTTTTAAATATTTTCCATCCAGACGACTCTATAGGGTGCAGAGCTACTTGGGCACTTCTATGATTCACTTTGGCATGGGGGGTTTTACTCGGTCAAATTGTCTCAAACTTGCAATAAGAAGCGCTTTAGTACGACGTATGATGAGGCCAAATATGAGATCTGTAGCTTTAAAAAAACCCCACTGCCGAAGTGAATCATAAGTGCCAAGAATAGGATCCGGCTCCCTACTACAATCAAAAAGAATTGAAATTCAAAACGAAATTCCAAACCGTTTCAAAAGTATTAAATAGTTGAAGACTTTAACTTTGAATGTTCCAATTCTCAAACAGCATTCTATGAACTTCAACCGATTTTTTGTTCTTAAATGTTTGTAGACGCCAGTCTGCATCATAAAAAAATCACAACTCATTATAAACACTTGCACCCCTCAATTGTTTTCCCCCAAATTCCAGATCCACGATAAGTAGAAGGAAACAACATATTTCACCTTGATCGCAAACGCGCACACCAGACTGTGTGATGTTTTCACAAACATGCATCTTTTTTTCTTTGCTCAAATGCGGCATCTGCGCTACTGGATACTCCTACGCAAGCGGACGAGTCACATACCGCACATTAGAGGTACTTTTAAGCCAGTCCCACTCATACGCGCTGATTTAATATCTTTATCCGGGCGTGTTTTTTTCCTGTTGCTGTCTAAAATTAAAAGCGTTTTTCCTTTGGCTCCAAATTGAAAATCTCAACACTCTATAAATAAATTATAAAACGGCAACGATTATGAACAGGCTCCGTAGGGTTCACCAAGATGTCGAACATTTTCAATTCACGAAATAATATCAAACATAATAATAGAAAGCGATATTCATCGCGCACGGTGGTATGTTTCCGATTGCACAGTGGTTCAAAAATTGCACTTTAGTGGGACAAAAAAAGCTTAAATTTGGTAGCTCTGGCAGAAGTATGTACCGTAAAACGAGGTATCTTTGATAATGTGGGTAACTTTGATAGTACGGGACACCACAACATATTAAACGAATAGACATTTTTTCTGTTAATCAGTTAAGCGAAACGAATGAAAAAGTTAAGAGTATTAGTATGACTCTTCATGTCAGAGTTTTTTTTTCATTGCAATAGAGAATATTTGTGGCTATTCGAATTTTAAAAATCGATAACTTATCCTAAACACATAACGCATTAATCGTAGAAATAGAAGATTGTAACGATTTTTGCCTGAAATTATGATTTATTTTATTTGACATTTGTTCCAATGCTTCAAAATTGAATATTCTATGTAACTCATTCGTACTATAGCAGGGAGGAAGCCTCAGAATCATTTTCAAAATTTTATTGCTTTTGAATTTATGATTTCTATAATTATGCTATGACACTACCGAAGATTCATGTCTCACATGAGTTCTGCAAAAGGTATGAGCAAGGCAAATTTATATCTACGAACTACTATTTAGAATGCAGAATTTCCTTAGGGAATTGCCTACCTTCAGGCACATTCTATGGTTCAAAATGTTTTGGTTTTTAAAATAACTCAAAAAGTAAATAATTCGTAAGAGCTTGGTCTTCATATTTGGCTTCTGGGGCCATGATTTGAGATGGAGATGAATCGAAGCCAAACCTCAATTTTTCAAGAGCACAAATCTAGAGAACCGAACACCCGATAAGACTGAAAACCTAATCGATTGATCACTCACTGGTGGTGATCAATCGATTAAGTTTTCGGCCTAAACAGATGATCAGCTCTCCAGATTCGTGCTCTTGAAAATTTAAGGTCTGGCTTCATTTTATCTTCACCTTAAGTAAGTAACGACATTTACCCCATATAAGCTTAATCCAAAAAATGCTCAAAACATTTATTTAAACATACTTAAATCTTTTGAAAACACAATATATAGTCACGTGCAATGGGTGCCAGTACTTGTTTTAAAAGTATAAAACTTGCAAAATTTGTATTTTCAAATGAAAAATTTTAGAAATATACTAAAAACTGACCAGTGTTACCCCAGATTACGGTACTTATTTATACCCAAAAATCAATTCATGCTTATTTAAATGTCAACACATAAGAACCAATCGATATTTATTCAGAAATGTATTTTTATACAAATAATTTTAGAAGTGTAATGATGTTGGACATATTTTTTTACTCAGATAGAGTACCCACATCAATGAGCGTGATAACCAGTGCTGTTAAATGTCAAAATTTTGTAAAAAATCACATGCACAAAATATTGTCAACCGATGGTGATTCGAAAAATAAAAATCCCGTAAAAAAACATTTTTCGATTACTTTTCCCACGGGGAACGATGATATTGGTAACACAGCGTAACAAAAATGACATTTTTGCGTGTCTCAAGGATCAAATTATGTGTCTCTAGTAGATTTTGGGTCGCTGAATTTGATGCCGTTCTCAGAAATGTTCCAGCACGTCACAATTTTTAGCTACAGGTCGCCAAAGTTATATAAAACACGGGTTTTATTATTGTTTACATGAAATTTAAAGTATAATTTAACAAACTTTTTTGTGATTCAATCCACCAATCATGCAAAATGGTACTTGAATTTTCAATTTAGGTATAATTTGATTGTAAACTTTTACCATTATATTCAGTTTAAATCGATTTTTTCAACATGCTTGCAGTCTCCATATAAAATTCTTCGTTTCTCGTAAGACAATACTTTTCAGAACCACCAAAATATAACATTTTACCAGTGGAAGAATTATGAACTTTGTTGAAAAGTATTGTTTAACACATGAGGTTTGAATTTTGTGACAAATTAAGCAAATAAATTGCCATACAAGTTGGAAAACGCCGTACAAAATGACAATTCAGGTCACTCTCATTTTTTCTACTTTCCCAGTGAATATTCTGGTATTTTTATTCGCACAAACACGTCGGAACCCGTGACGAACAAAATGGAGAAAGCAACATTCAAATTCGTTGACCCGTTCGTAAGCCATTTCGTGACACACAAACATCATTCCATTTTTATTTAAATAGACTAGTGGTCCCGGCAAACTTCGTCTTGCCATCAAGTAGGCTGTTGAAAAAACGTTTTGAAACTCATACAAAATGACAGTTCATCCACTTTCGTTTTTCCGACTTTCCCGGTGAATATCTTAGGATTTTTATACACATAAACACGTCGGAACCCTTGACGAACATAACGGAGAAGAAATCATCCAAATCCGTTGACCCGTTCGTAAGCCATTTCGTGACATACAAACACCAATCCATTTTTATTTATATAGATAGATAGCTAGAAGATAAATTCCTGGAGTAGTTTTTGACCCAAAAATGGTGATTAGATAGATTTCTTGATGTTATTTATGGAAGAAACCCGGTATCAACAGTGCTTAAGGAATGTGAAGTCTTTAGAGGACTCCTTTGAGGAACACCTGGACGAATAATTAAATGCTTTTTCTCAAAAAGTCCAGGATAACTTTTTCTATGATTTTATGAAGAATTTTAATGCATATTTGTAAAAGACTTTTTGGAAGATTTGTTTAAGTAATCTGAAGAGAAACTTTAAAAGATCCTCAAAGACAAAGTTGCTAAACTCTCTGAAGATTTTTTGAAAAAAAAACTCTTGCTTGTTAATCCTGGAGACAATTTTAGTGACTCTCCTAGAATTTATTGGAGAAATCCTCGGTAATTCCAAAAAATCCTAAACAAGATATTAACAAACAACAGGATAATAGTTTCAACTAACATTTGTATTTCATTTGTAATAAGCACGTAGGAGTCGTTCCTGGAAAAATGTTCCACATAATTTAAAAAGTGTTTTCTGGAGGAATATGTCAAGAGATGGTTTAACCATCGATATAGAGATTTGTTAAAAAACTTTCTGGTTAGATCAGAAAGCCTTGAGAAACTCCAGGAAAAATCTGTTGAATAATAGCTACTAATTCCAAGAATGATTATCGTGGGAATCCCAGGAGGAGCTCAGTGAAAACTGGTAAAAAAGTTCTTAAAGAAAAAAAAGAATGGAAATAATTCATGAAGAAATCTCCATGGGAATTTTTAGGGGAATCTCTTAAAGGCACATGGTTCAATATCTAAAAAGTTCTTGGAAGAATCAAAATTCACATTTTTTGGAAGGATATTTACTGGATTGGACAAAGAACGAATATTTTCCGTAGTGGAACTTGAAATTTACAAATATCGCTGATGAGCAGCGATATTGTGCAAAATCACAAACAAATAAAATCATTACAACCTACGAAATTCGTGAAAATCGTGATTATTGTGATAGACTATTACTTCTGTAAAATAAGAATTTGTTAGGCCTCCTTAAAAAAAAATCCTATTTACGCCAATGGGAATCCCACCAAGATATTTGATTAAATTTATTTAAGAATTCTCAAAAAAAAAGTGTTTTTGTCTAACTTAATCAAAGAGCTTTTAAGTATTGAGCTAGTTTATCTTCTTCTTCTTCTTATTCTTCTTCTTCTTCTTCTTCTTCTTCTTGGCATTGACGTCCCCACTGGGACAGAGCCTGCTTTTCAGCTTAGTGTTCTCATGAGTACTTCCACAGTTATTAACTGAGAGCTTTCTTTGCCAAAGTTGCCATTTTCGCATTCGTATATCGTGTGGCAGGTACAATGATACTCTATGCCCAGGGAAGCCAAGGAAATTTCCTTTACGAAAATATCCTTGACCGACCGGGATTCGAACCCAGACACCTTCAGCATGGCTTTGCTTTGTAGCCGCGGACTCTAACCACTCGGCTAAGGAAGGCCCCATAGCTAGTTTATATCAGAACCGAAGGTTGCACTTCCCTTTCCAAATACATTATTTTACGGATATTTTATTTTGGTTTAAATATATTTTTCCAAGTTCTTTCCAACAATTCTTCTAGCAGAGTTTCTAAGAATATTTCCTCAGGAATCTAGTAAAATTTACGGAGACAATTTCAAGAGACATTCAAGTAATTATTTGCACAAATTTTTACCTTTTTGAGTCTCTTTGTAGGACCACTGGAAAGAATTTCAGTACATCCAATAGCATCTCCTATGAATTTCTGAAAGAATACCTTGACAAATCCTTCAAAAAATACTAGAAGATGTGTGCAACAATATGTTTAAACAAATATTTTAAGGATTAACATATCATCCAGTACCCCTATAATAATTTATTGAGAAAGGAGTTTTGGTACATACATCCATAATTATACATTTTTTTAATATGAATTCCGAAAAAAAATTTTTTTTTTATTCCTGAAAAAATTTTGGCAGTTTGCTAAAGTAAGTAATCTAATTGCTATTCAGAACAATAATATAATTTACTGTAGCATCTTCAGAGACACTCTCTGAGGTGTGTCATCTGAAGTGTCGAAATTTCTGGACGAAATTTAAAGGAACATCCACAACAATAATTTCGGACCAGCATGTGAATTCCGGCGCACATTTTCTTCGAAGAGAAGAAATTTTCTTCCACAATCCACCAGCAAGAAAATTTTCTTTTCTTCGAAGAAAACATGTGCCGGAATTCGCCTACAGATCTGGTCAAACTTTGTTTGCTATGGCTCAATATAGGAAGAAAACTTTTGAATAAAATTGTATTTCATAAATTGAATATTGGCATAAAAAAAACAATTAACATTCCTATTAAAATTTGTAAATAGGAAATAAAAATATCCAAATTAGCATTAAAAGTTTAAAATGAGCACTAACAGTTTAAACATGTTCCTAGAAAAAAAATATAATCAGCATTAAGTAACCAACAAATTTCCAATCAAAAATAAAACAGAAAAATTGGAAAAAAAGAAATAAAAAGTGCAGACACTGATTGCTATTCAAACGATTTTAAGAGCTATTTCCGATTTGTCTTCGGAACATTTTTAATATTTTTGTGCTTATTTTCAGTTTTTCCCAAGAAGATATTTCATTTTCTAAAATGCTATTTTTATGTGTTTATTATTGTTGCTTATTATTGCTTCTATATCAAATTATTGTTTGTTTTGAATTATTTTATTGATTGTTTTGGCATGATAATATTTTCACCGTTGACTAGCGAGAACGTAGCACCTAATCCCAGCGAAATAAAAAACAGTTTTCAAAAAATGTAATGAAATACACTTTACATAATTTTGACGGGAGCATTACGATCTCTCAAATATTCCTCTTCGGGTCCACTCTGCGCCCTGGGCTGGGAACGATTTCACTCGACCGGCTATCTGCGATCAAATTCACCCGTCGTGACCATGCCGGCAATATACGAATGCGTTCGATCTTCTTTTATTGGCGCTAAATCGATGTTATTATTACCGCTCGATATACCACCACTAAGCAAGCCGAAAATTCTTCCACCGGGAAGGAAGAAAAAAAAGTCGACGCCTGCTGCTAACCGTCGTCGTATGCAATGATGAGATTGTTAGCGTAATCGCACCACAAAAAAAAATCACGATCGTGAATCAATCACGCTAACCGTGAACGGCCGGGCGCGCGTTTGCAGACTGGATCGACCGAACTGCCAGCCCGACGCGTTAGCCTGTGAAGTTCACTGTTTGCTGTGTACATCGCACATGTGAGAAAGTAACCGTTGTACAGTATGAAGAAATCAAGTGGTCGATTACTACCACCAGCATGTATCTCCAATCGCCGATTGAACCCGAGCGTGATCGTGAAAATAGTTTGGGAAATGATACAAGAAACCCAGTTTGTTTCCAAATCAGATGATTGCAGTAATCAATTTAACAATGTACTGCACAGTAAAACCACTATGAGTCGACATTGAAGAATGGGAATATCGAGCCTTGAAAAAGATATCCTAGGAAATCTTTGGACCATGATAGTAAATCAAAAGTTTGATTTAAGTATGGTTCCATGATACCAAATCGATTCATCAAACTATGGAGGTTTCACTGTATCATTTGGGTTGTTTTCTAAACACCAGCATAAGTATACGGCAACTACTTTATTGACGGTACCGTAAAACGAAGTATCATTTATCAGCGGAATAGCATTGATCGATACGACCGTACTCGAAAAAAAGTTCAAATGGACATGTTTCATCAAAACATTTTTAACGCATGAAATGTACTTTTAAATTTCACATTTTACCTCAATGTATTGAAAGGTAAGGTTTGTGCGAAAGTAATGTTTAGTTTATGCAAATAATTTTCAACTTATTCAAGCAATGATTTACTTGATCGTCATTGGCCTTATCTAAAACACATAATATGTATTATAGTGATATTATATAACATGAGTTCCAAAATGGATCAAAGTAAGAATACTATTATTTTTACTAAAAGAGGAATAGTGGAAGACGAACCAGATGTATGACGGATTTCACGCCAACTCGACAAAGGGATTGGCAGACACCCTTCAGAATTCAATGAAACTTTTCGGGTGTGAAGACTATGTGAAACTAAGATATTTTACATACTTTGTTTTTTTCAAAATCGATCTAGACTAACATTTGGAAAGGGTCAAAGTTTATTTTTACTTTTTTTATAAACTCGTATAACTCGAAAACGGTAAGACCTACAAAAAAGTGTTGTATGGGGGACTATCGTGAAATTTCCTGAAGTTTTAGAAAAAAAATATTGAAAAAATAAAAACACATTTTCTACACTGAAAAAAAAAATGATTCAAAACTTTAAAGTCGATTTAAAAAAAAAACGGCCACTTCAGATTTTGATCATCCTTAAACAAAAAGTTTCGTAATTAAATTTACTAAAAGTCATCCATACATTGCAAATTGGGCATATTTTAGGAAAAAAGTTTTTCTAACATCGAATTTTTTAAGTCCCAAAGTTTTTTTTTTTGCTTTTTTTATAAACCCGTATAACTCGAAAACGCGTAAGACCTACAAAAAAGTGTTGTATGGGGGACTGTCGTGAAATTTCCTGAAGTTTTAGGAAAAAATATTAAAAAAATAAAAACACATTTTCTACACTGAAAAAAAAAGATTCATAAAACATCGTGTGAACAGGTCGACAATTAGTGAAGTGTCGAAAATAGGTGCTTCTCCCATATAAACAAATTGACAAAGCAATAGTTTTCGG
>NW_018735826.1:0-17586 GCF_002204515.2 Aedes aegypti | reverse complement strand
GGGATCCAAAATATATTCCTGGAGAAATTACTTGGTGAATTATGTTTATCAATGGTACAGTTTCATGATATACTAAAAAAACTATCGGAAAAAATCCTACCTATCGTTGAATTTTAAACTTCTAGAATCCCCGGAATCCCTTGGATACAGTTCTTGGACATATTCCAGAAGAATTCCATGTATATTTAGAACCATTTGTTGGTGGAATTGTATGGAAACTTTTTGATAAAAATTCCTCAATGAATGCCTAGGACGGGAATCGGACAATACTGATCAAATGTTCAGCTAGGAACTCTTATAAGATCTATAGATGAATCTCTTAAATAACTTTGGCCAATATTGGGAAAAAAAATATCTGACTTCATTTCTGAAGAAAAATTTTAGAAGTTTGTAAACATGAATATCAGGAGGGGTAACAAGTGAAAATTTCTGGGAGATGCTTGTCGGAATTATTTTAAGAATATGATTTAAGTTTTATACATGAATATCAGCAGAGTTTTAATATGAATCTGTTATAGTTGAAAAAGTAGCAGGTCGTGGTGAGGAGGAGTAGCAGGGTTTGGTTCCAGTAGGAGCATAAATGCAACAAAAATAAAGAAGAATGATGAATACAAATCTCACATAACCTGTGATCTCGCCCTAAAAGCCATTTATAACCGAGTGTGTAACTTGTTGTTACAAGCAAACGAATGGATTTACACGTTATTCAACAATGCCACGATGAAGAGATGATCTCCAAAAAATTTGCTTAATTGTGCATACGATATATGACTGTATTCAGTGATAGTAAACGCTTGCATTGCTTTGATTTAGTATTGGTTGGTGTTTGAATGTGGAAGAATGTTTTTGTAGTTCATGAATCATGTTTCCAATAAAAATTGGAATAATAAATGGAGGCTGTAACGATATACAAGAGTTGAAATAATACTTTAGTTTCAGTGTAGGAAATGTTCTACAATTGGGAACACTGGATTGTGGTACGATGAAATGCACGAACGAAGGTTGAGGCAATTGAGTACGACAGCTAGAGGAGATCAGACGTAACGCGCGTAAGCTCCTGTGTGGTCGGAGTATCGAACAAATTACAATGGCTTCGAGGATGATAATTGGTAAGAATTGCGTGCAAAATTGAGGAAAAAAAACATTGAACGTTTTGTACAGCGACTAAACTATACATTGTGAAATATGGATTAAATGAAAAATGACATCAAAGAATTAAATTGGTTGGAAATGTACATCGAAAGAATCGGCTTGGACACTGAAAAAGATGGCGGAGGTGTTGGAAAAGAACAGAAAGTTTCTTGCTGAAAAAAAAAGCTTCATGATTGTAGAGAGGAAAGCTTCGTGCTAAGAATGGCTTCGTGTTGAGAATGGCTTCGTGCTGAGAATGGCTTCGTGCTGAGAATGGCTCGTGCTAAGAATGGCTTCGTGCTAAGAATAGCTTCGTGCTAAGAATAGCTTCGTGCCTAGAATGGCTTTGTGTTTAAAAACGGCTTCGTGCTAGAAATGACTTAATGAGCAATAACGACTTTCGTGTCTTATACCAAAAATTTGCTGTCAAAACAAAATTGAGATGTTTGCTCGTAGAATTACTAAAATGAAGTTTTTCTCTCTATGTTATTAAAGATGCGGCAGCAATGCCACCGTTTAAAGCAGGAGATGATCCAAGGAATAATTGGATAAAATGGAGAAAGGCTCTGGAACGTTTCCTACGAGTCAAAAAGTTTGAGGCTGACGAAGATAAATATGATTTATTACTCGTTTTGG
Source organism: Aedes aegypti (assembly GCF_002204515.2). NCBI lineage: Eukaryota > Metazoa > Arthropoda > Insecta > Diptera > Culicidae > Aedes > Aedes aegypti. Next base: position 15,819 of record NW_018735826.1, on the reverse strand, counting down.
GGGCGATTGAGTTGCAATCTTTCTATGACAAGATTACAAAATGGGAGCTCCGTCGTCCAGTATCTGATAACGGCGAAGAATACATTGTGTTGAAGTATGAATCGGCAATTGCATCACTGGACGCTTATTTGCACCACAACTAAACAAGCGATTTTGAGCGTCACCTTTTCCGTGCTTTGAAGCAGGAAAGTCACGAACCTTTTGAGGAATTCGTATTCCGATTAAAGGATCAGGCAAATCGCTGCCAGTTTGTTGACGTGGATGATGCCATAGTGGACCAGATTATAGAAGGCTGTATTTCCCGGAGCTAAGGAAAAAGTTGCTGACCGAGGATCTCAGTTTGCATGAAACAACCGTCGTGGGAAAAACTTTGGAGGAAGTGCAGAAACAAGCAAAAGAATTCTTGAAACCGTCGACATCTGGATTGTCGAGCTTAGATGGAGCAGTTGTACAGAAAATCCACGAGCAGTCTTCCGGTTCTGGCAAGCAAGTAGAAATACTCGAAAATGCTACAATTGCAATAAGGTCGGGCACCTAGCAAAGATTCGGGAAAATGTCCAGCAAGGAATGTAACTTGTCATTCATGTGGAACCGTCGGACACTTCGCCGTTTGTTGCAGGAAACGAAAATACGATTCATCAGCAACGTCTTCCACGATGTCGAATAAAAAGACAAGAGTCCATGCAATCGTATCACCGCAGAACAAACGAGATGGTGTATTTTTTGTGCGGACAGGAGACGAATTAGACGAGGTACTGTTACTTGATCTGGGAGGGTCAGAGCAAAAATGCTGGTGGACTCGGGATCTCCGGCGAACATCATCAACAATGAGACATACGTGCTACTGAAAGCAGAACGAGCGATGATGATGAACGATAGAACACCTCGACAAGAAGAGCTAAGGCTGAAATCTTTTGCGTCGGATAAAGAGATACGATTCAGCAGAGTATTCGAGATCGAGATAAAGATTCCGGAGGAAGAAAGCGGAATTTGGTCCCATGTTTCTAGTTGCCCCAGAAGGCCAAGTTAATCTCTTGAGCAAAGGAACGGCGTTTGCGTTAGGAGTCCTTAAAATCGAATATAAGAGGAATCAGGTATCGAAGATCTGTGAAGACGAATTCCCAAAGATTCCGAATGCGATGTTGAAAATTCAGGTGGACAAAACAGTTCATCCCGTTGTGCAACCAGTGCGTAGGTTCCCAGTCGCCATGGAAGCAGATGTGGAGGACGCGATAAACGATTTAGTCCAAAAGAAGATCGTAGAAAGAGCTGAAGGGCCTTTAAGTTGGATGTCACCATTGGTCCCCATCAGGAAGACCGATGGAAGAATTAGGCTCTGCGTGGATATGCGGGCGGCCAATCGAGCGGTTATGCGCGAGAATTACCCTATGCCAAACATCGATAGCGCGATGGCAATGATCACTAAGGTAAGTTTTCAATTGTTGCTGTTAAAAAAAGATGAGCCTATTTCTGTTTAAATTGGTTAGGTCGTGAAGATGTCGAAAATAGACCTGGAAGCCGCGTACTACCACTTTGAATTACATCCAGATAGCAGGGACATTACAACGTTTGTAGCTAGGAGTGGTGTTTGTACCGTTTCTGTCGTCTTATGTTTGGGATCAAATTTGCCCCGGAGTTGTTCCAACGTGAGATGGAAAGTTTATTCCGTGGCATCAAGGGACTAGTTGTGTATATGGATGATATACTCATTCACGGCGAGACAGAAGAGGCTCATGATCGTACATAGAAGAGGTTATGAAGCGAATCAAGGAGATGAACTTAAAAATCAACTCGCAAAAGTCAATGTTTGGAGTGACCGAATTGTCTTTTTTAGGATACCATCTTTCTCAGGATGGTATTCGCCCTTCAGAAGAGAAAATTGAAGCCATACGCAATTTGCAGCCACCAACATCAGTTTCTGATTTGAGATCGGTGCTAGGATTGATTATTTTCTTGGTAGATTCGTTCCAAATTTGGCAGATCTAACTTTCCACATGCGTCAGCTGCTTGTCAAAAGTAATACGTTTGAATGGAAAGTATCGCATGATCAGGAGCTCAATAAGCTTAAGGAACTGCTGGGGAAGGTGAATCGTTGGCTTTCTTTGACCCGCTAGAGAAACGTTTCTGGTTACCGATGCTAGTCCTGTTGGACTAGGCGCCATACTGATCCAGATGAAAAATGGTTCTCCGAGACCAGTATCGTGTGTATCGAAGAGTTTGACAGCTTATGAAAAAAAGTACTATCAAAACTGAAAAAGAATGTTACGCGATCATTTGGGCTATGGAGAAATTGTTCATGTACCTACGGACTGCACTTTACTCTCATCACTGACTGTAAGCCGCTGGAGTACCTCTTCAATAAAGCGCAATCTAAACCATCAGCTAGAATTGAGCGCTGGATTCTGCGACTGCAAAGCTTCGATTTTACGGTCAAATACGAGCCTGGGGAAAGTAACCTTGCGGATTCTTTGTCGAGGCTTTCACAGAATCAACAACAGTACAGAGGAAGGTGCTGATGTCCTATTTTGGTTATCCGAGGAAATCAAACCATCAGCGATGTCCATCGAGGAAATTGAAAGAGCGACCCTACAAGATGACGAGCTACAGAATGTTAAGGAAGCTCTAGGTACAGATGATTGGGATGGAGTACTAGCCGAGTTCAGAACTGCGACCGTTCGTGATGAGTTAAGTTTGTACGGTGACCTAGTACTTCGAGGTGATAGGATCGTTGTGCCTAAACCATTGAGAGCCAAAGTGATCGAAATTGCACACCTGGGACATCAAGGAGCCACGGCAATGAAAGCTCAGCTACGGGCCAAAGTTTGGTTTCCACAGATGGACAAAAGCAGTAGATTCAGCTGTTCGGAAGTGTAAGCCATGCTTAATGACGTCCATTCCTGATAAGCCAAATCCTTTGGCTCGTCGGATTCCAACAGAACCTTGGCAAGATCTCGCCATCTATTTCAAAGAAGGGCTGCCGGATGATATATCGTTGTTAGTAGTGGTATGTTACACTTGTTCGATTCGCCCAAGTAGAACCAATGAAGCCGGCGACAACACAACGAGTGATCGGAGCATTGTTAAGAATGATTAGTTGTTTTGGGATTCCGCGGTCGATCACAGCGGATAATGGACCGCAATTCAGGGCGACAGAGTTTTCGAAATTTTGCAACAGCTATGGGATTCATTTGAATCTTTCAACACCGTACTGGCCAGAGCAAAACGGCGCAGTGGAACGCCAGATGAGGAACATTGGCAAACGTTTGAAGATCAGTGCTATACAGGATACCGACTGGAAGACCGATTTATACGAATACATCACTCTGTACCATTCAACCCACAGGAGACCACCGGTTTATCACCTGGACAGATGATGTTTGGTAGAGAAATTCGTAATCGCATTCCTTCAATTCACCAACCTCCAAAACTGAGATTAGAAAGCCGCGAAAGACAAGGATATGATGATCAAAGAGTATCATCAAAGACACGCTAACCAAGATCGTCATGCGAAAGAGCATAAATTGAAGAGGGGAGGACGTAGTATTGATGCGCGATCTAAATCCGGGAGCTATGCAGCCTAACTTTAGGCAAGACGAGTTTGAGGTAACACAGGTGGATAAAGGAGCAATCACAGTGAAATCAATGGATACTGGAAAAGTTTACCTACGGAACAGTTCACACCTTAAGAAGCTGAAAGACTCAGAAACGGTGTTGAATGATACGACAGAACAATATTGCTTTGAAGGACCAGTTGAGACTGAATCACGGGATGGAGACACATATGCAGGCGCCTCAGGTGAGTCTACTGAACAGGTAGATGCAGCCACAAATGTTGTGACTGACAAGAGAGAGCTACGAGCCAAACGCGCAAGCAAACTGCCGAATAAGTTTCAGGATTATGTAATGGTTGTTAACAAGTAGGTAATCTAAGGTTTGATGTGGATGATTGGAATCCAGCAATAAAAGATAATTGATGGAATAAGAGAGGTATTATTGGGATTTGTTTTACTGTCTAAAAATAGGAGGGATGTAACGATATACAAGAGTTGAAATAATTCTTTAGTTTCAGTGTAGGAAATGTTCTACAATTGGGAACACTGGATTGTGGTACGATGAAGTGCACGAACGAAGGTTGAGGCAATTGAGTACGGCAGCTAGAGGAGATCAGACGTAACGCGCGTAAGCTCCTGTGTGTCGGAGTATCGAACAAATTACAGGAGCCAAAAAAGTTACGTTATATGGAGGTAAAAATTACGTTACATCAAGTTACGTTATAAAGAGGCTACGTTATATCGAGGTATGACTGTAAATTCGTCTGAAGATTCTAAGGCAAAAAAACATTTTGTAAACACATTTCGTTAATACTTCTTGTATAATCCGGGGATTTGAAGCATAAAAAAAACATAAAACAATTTCTGACGCAATTTAGAATTATTTCTGAAAGACTTTTGATAAAGTTTGCGAAAGAATTTGAAATAAACTTTGGAAAACTATTTGAAGGAATTCACGGAGACGATTTAAGTAGAACTTTCAGCGAAATATCTGAGTATAAGATTTAGAAGAATTAATGTTTTTGAAGGTATGAGAGGGAAACCTTTGAATTTTTGAAAGGTTAGTTTTTTAGTTGAAACTGGAAACAGTTTCTGAAATCACTTTGTGGTTTTTAAGACATAGAAGGAATGGTTGGAGTAAGTAAGTAAGTCTACTTTTTAAGGCAAAGAACGAAAGTATGATCTCACAATATTCTTTGACTGATTTCCAAGAGTCTTAATTTTTGATAAAAAAAATTGTTTTATTTAAAAAAAAAAACACGACAGAGCGTGTTCTTGCTACTGTTTTCGCAAATTTTCCAGCTTAAATAACGGTTACACATATATTAAACTTTAATTTTAAAAATGGGTCCAAATTAGAATCATGACACTTTTGACTATGTTTGACGACTCAGGGTTAAAGTTTTTAGCACTGAGGTTGTTTCTTATCTAGCATTTCAAAAGGGACACAAACAAAATACACCCAAAACTTAAGTTTAAACCAATCTTGAAAAATCAGGAAAAAAAAAGTTTTTGGCCGTAGGCCAACGAAAACCATTTAAAAATTGAGTAAACATGTGTGTCTGGCCTAGACTTAAGCGTATGGTACTAAAACACTGGACATGGCTTAGAACTCTTTTGTAGCAAGAGCTCTGAAGCCACCTTTCGGTATTCCTTGAGGGATTTTTTTGTACCAATTTTGCTGTATTTTGCTACAATTATGTAGGGAATTATTTGAATATATTTTTGATTTTTTAAGGAGTTTAAAACATACCCCGATTTGAAACATAGGCCGATACAAATTTAACATAAACTAATTGTCTTGTTCCCGCGGACACGATCCGGTAGGTAATAGTTGTACGAAAGAGATGTGTTCGAATTCACGATTTATTTCTAACTGATTTGATATATAGAATTTCGCCCTATAAATAGTCCTTCACCCTATTGTACTTGCATAGAATATTCTCGATGTGCATTGTTGTATACAATAATGAGCTGTGTCTAAAACTGTTATACAATTGACGGATTGAACATTCTTGAACTGTCACATAATGATACAATGCATGATAGATAAACAATAACAATGCAAATTCAATGTTTGGATCTGGAATGATCTGGATGGTGAGTAAATATTCTAATTAATATTACCTACTTGTCTTCTAATGATTTGTTTTGTTTCAGGTATGTTCTATATGTTCTATGCGGTAGTCATCGGTATGATGTTGCAGGTGAGTGCCAGAATGGCAGTAAATTTATGCAGTGTTTGTGGCCTCCAACATGAGGCATTTCGTCCACCGTGTGGTGCGGCATGATGCACCCCGGTGGCTTTTTGTTGGCCACAACATGTCTTCCCGCCCCCTTCAAAATTTTTGGGTTAAATAGTGCTTCTTGAGGAGGTTGTCCAAAAAATATTTATAAATATTGGAGGGTTTCAAAAAACTTCTTAGTTTTCATTGAAAAATGTAGTTAAGAGTTTGAGTTCTTTATTGCGAAATTACTGTACTAAACCCTTAAGTCGAGTTTGTTGAGCTTCTCACACCAGGTTAAATTGTGTCATCCACTTGAAGAAAGGAAAGGATGAAATTCTTTGAAAAGATTGTTATTAATTAGGCCTATTTTTAACCAAAAAATGCTAACAACTGACTGAGAGAATTCCTTTAGCCTATTATTTCAATCATTGTCGGACATTATGTGAGTTGTAGGTAATGTATGTATATTTTGTGAATTCTTATTAGGTAAACTCAATAAGAACTCAAGGACAACTCAAGCAGAACATAGGAATTCATAATGAGAATATGCTGTTTTATGCTAAAACATTGGGAAAAAGCGTCGTTTTGCATTATTCAGAAAATACGAATTGTGGAAATCGAATACACCAACAAGCTGGTTCTAGCGGTTACCAATCGAGCGACAGCCGGTGGTCGCGTGATTCACCTAAGTCAGAACCGTCACGCTGATACTGTGTACGGCAAGAGATTTTTCCCACTATTGTTGTACAAAATGAAAGAACTTCACTACTGAAGAGTTATTTGTCAATAATAAGAGTCATGTAAATTGAATTAGAAGTTTTTTTTTTCGATATAATCATGTTTTAATTTTTAATTTTTATACCTATCAGCATCCACAATTCTGGCAGGGTGGGGGCTGGATGGTTCTGAATAACCTGCCCCCCTACTGAGACCTTTATATGTATAGGAGGGACTTCTATTACTGACTGCTGAGGCATAAAACAACAGCTCAGGCAGACAATTTCTCCATATAAATTCAAATATCGACATCAATGTTACTCTCAATTACGCAATCAAACAGTTTCGAGAGAATAACCCTTATCCTAAGCCCCTCCACCCAACGTTTCGATCTCGTTCCATATCGAAATCACGAAACCTCTTCGAGGGAATCACGTCACGTCCACGCATCGAAAAGGCAACATCGATGATTTCAATCGAAACCTTCGGGCTCAGCACGAGAACATCGAAAACGCAAAAAAATGGCAAAGGAAGGATACCTACATGAATATTTAGAACATGGCTCGAGAGGCCTTCCTCCATCCACTATCACTCGGACGGAAATGGGCTGCACAGGCCCTGTGGGCAGCCTTCAGCAGCAACGGCGTTGCAGTCGGTTCTGGTCCAAGGTTCGACGCGAGCATCGCTTGTTGGCCTTATCGTGTGCGAAAAAGAGATAGGGCAAAATGGTCCAAAATGCCACTTTAAGGATTTGTGTCGTTTTCTCCTAATGAGATCCACATTTTAACGCCATTCGAAGTCCTAACAGTAACTTTACAATATTTGCTCGCTACCATCATGAAAATATTTCCCAAATTTGAGTTTTTTAACGGGTTTAAATCGTGTAGAAAAGTTGGTTGAAAAATGGGGGTGGTTCAAAATGACCAAATGGATGGGGTAAAATGCCATTTAGTATGGAGAACTACTAGTTAGCAACCATGTTTCTCCATGAGTTTGCTCTGTGGTATGGAAACGCTTATTCCTTTATGAAATCATCGGAAAACCTTAATGTTTAGGCAAAAAATGGGAAAAAATGTTGAATTTCACCGGAAAATTGAGGAAAAATCTATAAGTTTATGTCCAAAAGTTGTGGCGGCAACTCTTAGCTTAACATATTTTAACTTCGTTTGGCAAAGAATACAAATTGAAACGATCTAGGAATGATTTAATGACGTGGGCCATTTTACCCCATCAGTGCGTCTTGGACCATGTTCCCCTATTTGCTGCATGCTGCGGTTGGAATCTGGTGTGATGACGGTGCCGCAGTTTTCAGTCGATAATTGTTGGAATACGAGCGATTTAGGGTAAGCGAATTAGGATCAGTCTGTAGCCGAATGAAGTTCTTGTTTATTTATTTGTATATCATATATATTGTATGTATATATATCATACCTTAATTCTTTTCATTTAAATAGTATGGCACATATATTTACAACTGTGAAAGATTACTCCAAGAAATAATCGTTAACAGTGCGCTTCAGGCACAACGCTGTCCTGTACAAGGTACGTCAGTTCGTAAGCCTTGGCGAAGTGACGATTGATTTGAAGATTTTTGAATTGATACGTCAAAAACGCTCTGGACCATTGGAAAGAGAATGCGTAACACGTCTTTAGTTATTGAGAATCATGAAAGTTCTCCTCAGTGGATTTGAGACTTTGTTAATAAAGTATGTCCTGATACAGCTCCGGTTTAGGGTGTTTGTATAGATATCACTGGATGTCTGGTATGTCATGGGTAGAGAATTTTCGATGTTTGAACTTTCACATGTTCTCCTTCAAGTTACTGCGTTACAAGAATTGATCGAATCAAGTTGCTCAAAAATATCAGAATATTTCATTTGACTCAGTATTTGTTGATGCCCTTCCAGAAAAACGTTGCACAAGTGACCTATCATCCATTTTGAACTGTTTTTTTATTATGGTATGTTAATCAAGATGTTCATGACGAAAGTTTTCCAAATTAGCTACATTAGTCTTTTCCAGGGCTCATGTCTGAGATGTCTTCTTTCTATTTTTTACGTGAGAGATATCGAATGTATCTTGAAGAACTTTCCACAAAGACAATCTTTTGTTGTTTCTGTCGCTGAGATAAGTCGTAACCTGCAAATTTTCGCTTTATATTTTATGCTAATGATTCTTAATTTTCTCAGCCTACAATCAATGGATTCATCCTTGTCCACCCTTTACACGCTACAAACCAAACTTCTGGCTGCTCCATCCGACACATATGCAAGCAATTTTCTCTGCACTAGGTGATCACGCTGCGCATGTTTTAAGAACATCTTAGAGCATGCGATAACAACTGACTCGATACGTTGTTTAAACCAAAAACAGGTCTTTAGCCTTTATTCTAGGTACCAACAGAAACACAACCCTTGCGAAAAGCTGCGATTAGAACTACGTTCGTCGACCAGATCCGTCGCATGTTAGACAAACGCTAGCCATGTACATGACTCCCACAGTTTTCATGTCTGTCGCGATTTCCCATCCAATTGTAGCACAGGAATATGCGTGCGACCGTGATTAAGAGGCATTCGAGATGCGCCACGCACTTGGGGCTACCAATCGATGAAGGACCACGCCGGGTTCAAATTAAATTTATTACTGGCTAATGGCCCCCGAAGAAGATGGTTTGTCCCTGGAGGCGGACATGTCTTCGAGTGTGATCACCGCCGCCCAGGCCGGCTGTGTGTGCATTAAATAGCTAGGTTGGTACCTGGCAACGATCGGCGGACTCGATTTGTTTGCCTTCGCCGACCAATGGCGATCGATGACACCGATGACGCACAGATGAATAACTATAACAAATTCGTGGCCATAATAACAAATTAGAAAAATGAGATTTCTAGCTCCGATATATTATAATATAACTGAGAGAGGTTCAGTGCGCATCATACATATCCTCGGGCCTTGCGTACACAAATTAACTCATTTCTTATATCTAGGTGCTTTGTGTTAGCAAGAATTATCATTTTAATTTGGTAAAACTAAAAATCAATTTACTCAACCTAACTAAACCTAGATGTATAACGCATTGATTGTGGCAATAGAAGATTGCAACGATTTTTGTCTAAAATTATGGATAATTTTATTCGATATTTGTTCCAATGTTTCAACATTGGATATTCTATGTAACTTATTAGTACTTTACCAGGGAATGACCCAAGCAACCAAAAGTTCGGATTTTACTTGAGAAGTGATCTCAGAAGTTCACATCAGGTTTGAATTTTGCTCCATTGAACTTTATTGCTGATTAAAAGACGATGCAATTTCAAACTGAACTTCATTCTTAAAAAACAATCCGTATATACTTGTTAAAAACTTAAAAGTACATATAAATTTGCATAGTTCCTTTCAAAACAACTTGAAAGTTCAAATTAGGTTTACCAAAAACCCGTTTAAAACTTGAATACAGAGTTTATTCAAGGTACTAACCGTACTTAAGTCGAACTTCTCTCCTACTTGAAAATCGAAATAAAGTTCGAAATAAGATTTCACAGCGACTTGATACGGATCGATCTGAATTTGCTGTGAACTTCAAGCAAGCCACTTTACTTGCAAACCGGACCTGCTGTAAACTTCTTCTACACTTGAGACTTATTTATGATCTGGAAAAACATTTTGATCAATCAGACTAAAAATGAACGTAATCTACCGTTTAACATTGCCTCTGTTTCACATTATCACGATAAAAAAATCGTTGCCTTTTGGAAGCAGTAAATATTGCTTGAACAAACGCACTTCATAGCACAATGAAAGAGTCTTATAATGTTGCTGTACTTTATTTCACGAGCCTTCGATCATATTCATTGAATAACTAGGATTTCACTTTATCAAAGAGTTCACTTACCTGCATCTTCCCATCCTTTTAATAAATTAATTTTGATAGGAGAATTACAGCACTGCTCCTAGCAGGGTCCAATGCAACAGCTTTATCTGCTCCATATATTCTGTTGTCTTGAATGTTCTCGTCCGTATTGGCACAGTTGATTTCAATCTCAAAGCTGATAATCTCTTGAGGACTTTCACTTTTATATGGACTTGAAATTTACATTTTCAAGACACTTATTTCAATGAAAATAGAAAACCTGCGAAAACAAAACAATCTGAGAACTGTCAAACCACGCAAGTTCAAAGGAAGTTCCTAGTAAACTTGTTTAGACTTTAAAGTGTCTATTAAGTTCTATGTGAAATTCGAAGATAAATTGAAGTTCACAACAAGTTTCGAAATGGAAACATTGAAGCACATACATAAGAAATCAAGACATCACGTTATTTCGTAAGCAACAACACGACGCGTATGTGGAGCAGCGGTATGTACTACAAATTCAACGATGACGACTTGAGTTCGAGTCTTGTACCAAACATTGAGAAACAAATAAACATTGTAGCTAAAAAATCTCCAAATGGCAAGTCATAAAAAAAACCTCTGAACGAAAATGTGACGCGCCACACCGACAGAGCGAAATTTTTTTTTTTTTTTTTTTTCATTTTCGTCATCCTAATTAGAGTTTCTTTTTGAGTTTTCTTTTCGTTACAGCAGCTTAAAGGAACGTTTTGTGAACTTAAGTTCGGATAATTATTTATAAAACTCTGTCCATGATCTTCGATGAGCTTATTAAGCCTAAACATACTCTTTTATCCGAACTATTGGTTACTTGGGGAGCTTCAAAATCATTTTCAAAATTTTATTTTGAATTTTCTGCAGGGCTTTCTTTCTAGTGAGCACAGAAAATGTCGACTTTTTTTCCCAAACTTCATTTTTATATTTTTTGATTTGGATGAAATTTTGCACATGCTTTCTTTATGCCCCAAAATGCCTTTTTGCATCAACGGTTCGACATTTTGACTCTAGCCTTACTTTTGAGAAGGGCCTAAGAAAAAAATCCTTGATAATTATAACTTAGAAACGGTTTGTCCGATCAGTTTGGTGTCTTCCGCAAAGTTTTATGGTATTGTTGGGACTATCTGGAAAAAAATATACACTGTTAAAAAAATGTTGTAATTTTTTATATTTCTAAAATAAAGATTAAAATTCAATTTTCTCAAAAATCGTATTTTTGATTTTTTTTATTTTTTATATGTTAAAGTAGACAAAAAATGAAGTCTTTTGCTCAGTGGTCAAGATGGAGAAATCATGGACAAAAAAATTATGATTTAAAAAAAGGTGATATTTTGAAAATTATCATAATAAACTTTTTAAATGTTTTTCAACTCGGTTTTATGAAAGTACGCAAAATTTACAACAAAAAAAGTATACGGGTAAATTAGGCTAACTTTTACCGTTTCAAAGATACAGCGATTTTAATTCAAAATTATGATATAATTTTCAATTTTCGGTCATTTTCGAATGTTTTTCGAGGCTCATAAGCCTAGAAATTTGTTCATTGTCTGAAAGAGCAGATAATTTTTGACTAAAATGTTTGAAAAAATATTGATTTGGTAATTTTTCATGGTAGTTTGAGATGTGAAAATGCAACAGTAGATTGTTTTTTACGCCGATGTGCAAATTGCATTGACACAACTTCCCTAGAAAAAAAGGTAATAAAGGAAATGGATGAAAAATTTGTTGATGAAATTCTTTTTGAACAATGGGTCACAACTGATAGATGCGATATAGAGACGTTCACAAAACAGAAGGAGGAGTTTGTTTCCCATTTCATTCAAAAGTTAGAAAAATTGATACCACATGATTCAATTAAAAAAGAGCAGTCTACATTTTTGAAAAATAAAAAAAAATAACTTGCAGGAAAGAGAATCTGTAGCTATATGCGATTTTTCAGAAAAATACACTTTTGTACTTCAGGATGAAGTTCAACGTCATCACTGGAAAGCGCAGCAAGCAACTATTTATCCATTTGCGATTTATTTTAAGGAAAATGGCATGCTCAATCATTTAAGCTTTGTAGTAATTTCCGAAGATTTGCGGCATGATTCTATATCCGTTAACTTATTTATCTCAAAAATGATTAATTTTATACGCCAAGAAAAGCACTTAAATTTGAACAAAATTTATTTCATGTCTGATGGAGCTGCATCACAATATAAAAATAGAAAGAACTTTTCTAGTCTTTGCCAATTTAAGAAAAACTGTGATATAGATGTTGAATGGCATTTTTTCGCAACATCGCATGGCAAAGGGCCCTGCAATGTATTAGGGGGAACAATAAAACGCATGGCTACAAGGGCTAGTCTAGCTAAAGAACGGGAACATCCCATAAAAAATGCCAAGGAATTATTTGATTGAGCTCAAAAGCGAAAGGAGGAGCAACTTACACAAATTTTCTTTTCTTTTGCAACTACAACAGAGAATGAACATATCAAGGAGCAGCTTAATGAACAATATTCGAAAGCAATAACTATTCAGGGAACACAAAAATACCATTAATTTATTCCAGTCTCCAGTAGATAAAATAGAAGTTAGACAATTTTCAAACTGTAATGATAGTAAAACAATTGTAAACATTGTGAAATAGTAAGAAATCTGTATCAAAATAGGACGCTCCATCATTGTATAAGAACATGAAATAAAATGCTTTCAGAAAAAAAAATCTTTATTTTATCAACTCGAAAAAACATCAGAAAGCAACCAAAAGTTGTGAATTTTCAGTAAATTTAATTTTAAAATCGCTGTATCTCGGAAACGGTAGCAATTAGCAAAATTTTCTCATATACCTTTTTTGTTGCAAATTTTGCGTACTTTCATAAAATCGGGTCGAAAAGCATTCAAAAAGCTTATTTAGACCATATTGAAAATTCAACCTATTTTCAAAAAAATCATAACTTTTTTGTCCATGATTTCTCCATCTTGACCCACTGTGCAAAAGACTCCATTTTTTGTCTACTTTAAAATATAAAAAAAAAAAATGAAAAAATCGAAAAAACGATTTTTGATAAAATTGATTTTTAAGCTTTATTTTCGAAATAAACAAAAAAACATTTTTTTTCAGTGTCTATTTTTTCCAGATAGTTCCAACAATACCATAAAACTTTGCGAAGATACCAAACCGATCAGACAAATAGTCTCTGAGTTTTATTTTTTTGAAAATTTTTAAGGCTTTTTTTCTTAGACCCTTTTCAAAAGTAACGCTAGGGTAAAAATGGCGAACCGATGATGCAAATAGGCATTTTTGGGTATAAAGAAAGCATATGCCAAATTTCAGATAAAGCAAAAAATACAAAAGTAAACCGACATTCGAATTCAAATGGAACCGCTCTAGTACTACAACAGCTAGTCCATATTGGTACAGTATAAAACATGACTGACCTGGAAATTTATTTGAATATCAAAAGCTTGTTCTTAAGACAAAATTTCGATTTTCTATTAAGAAGTGGATACAGACATTTTATACATTTATTAAATTTGGCTTGAATACCATCAATATGATTTGTGAAAGTTAAATTTTTATCTAGCATGAGCCCTAGATACTTAACTTCATCTGATCAATTTATTGGAACCCCTCTCATCATTACAACATGTCTACAGTGACCGGGGAACAAAAAAGATCATTTACCGTTTTCCATACAAAATGACCAAGTTTGGTGACTTGGATCTTGGCCATAGAGCTCCGATTGGGCTGAAATTTTTACCGCAACTAGGAAACAATTTGAAATTTGTGCAGTGAAAACACAGCGTTTTGATCACTCAATTTAAAAGTATCGCAAATGCCTCTTTTTGTAAAAATGTTTGATTTAATGAAAGAAACAAGCATGTAGAACAACATTTTTCTGTAACATTCATTCTTTTCAAAATATATCAAAACCAAAATGATTACATTTCTTTCAATATGGGACATCTGCGATAACTTCAAAGTGTGTGATCAAAATGGTGTGAGTTTTTTGCTGCACAAATTTCAAGTTATTTCCAAGTGGCGGTTGAAATTCCAGATCAACAGGAGCTTTAGGAATCAAGATCCAAATTTCCAAACTTGGAAATTTTGTATAAAAAACGACAAAATGATCTTTTTTTTTGCCGGTTACTGTACTTGAAGATTTAAAATAAAGAGCCTTTTGTTTATGTAGGAATATTATTGGTTGAGTTTTGAAAGCATTACGATGAATCTTCCATTTTTGCAAGTATGATGAGAAAATATTCTAACATTTTGGAATCTACAACAGAAGACACGCAGGCTTCATCCTTCGGTGGAGAGGCATGTGTCGTCCGGAAACGAAGATTTTTTCGGGATTCATGAGGCAACTCAGGTAAGTCAGATGTAAAATTATTGTATAATATCGGCACCAAAATGCTGCCTTGAGGATTACCAGCTCTTACAGGAAGTATTTCAGACTTTAGGTCCTGATAAGTGACCTTACTGACAGATAACTTTGGATTATTCTAATACAGTGGGATTCCGTTTTTGGCACCGATTTGGCAACAAAATGGATCCGTTTTTGGCAACATTTTGGAAAATTATTAAAATTTGTAAATTTTTGTAAACGTTTTATTCATTTAAAAAGCAGGTCAGCTTCACACCTATCGCATTCTAGAGCTCCATCTTCAACCACATTCCCCCTAATCGCACCAACTGCTATGGCGCCCGTGCGCGCTTATTTAATCAGAGATGTTCGCAACCTCTACATGAAGCCATAAATCTCTATAAGTATCTCAACAAGAGTTTCAAAATCTTTTCTCAGGCATTGATACTTTCTGACTAGCCCACAAGAGTCTGCCGGTAGGTGACCCAACCAATAAAAAAAACTATTTAGTATCATATTTTGAACAGCTCGTTTGAATGAAAAAAAAAAAAAAAAAAAACCACAAGCTTTCACTTAAGAGCATAAAAAAGTATATAGTTCAAGTAGAGTTATAATCACAAAATGCGTCTCTTCTTTTCAGTTCGCTGATCTTGTTATTGCATGGAATTACATCCATTGCGTATGGAGAAGGATACCGCAAAACATAATAGAAACAAATTCCAGCAAAAATCATGTCCCTTAGCTTTTATTGGAATTTTTCTAACATAAACTGCGTATTCGAGTAAAAGTGTCTACATATAATACATAACATTGGCCGTAACTTGAGAAATGAATGAGAAAATTTAATAGCATCACCATGGCAAACAAGAGCAGTCTATGCTACATGTTTTCTCAATAATATCGTAAAAGCGTGCGAGGAGTATGTCATAAGTGTTTTTAGCTGTTTGTCTGTTATATGATTGCGTATGTTGATTACGATAATTCAACTACAAACATTTAACTTACACCCACAAATTTGTTCCCCCCCAACCCCCCCCCCAAACCACCCAACCAACAACACCAAGAAGCTAAACGAATCTCTCTCTTGG
>NW_018735825.1:0-22961 GCF_002204515.2 Aedes aegypti | reverse complement strand
GGGGGGGGCGGGGCGGGGGGGCTTTTAGCGAAAACAATCTCTCATACAATAATATGAATCGATATGTGGCGTAGCTCCGTCGATCGCTAATCAAACTTAGTCGTTACATCTTTTGTCCATACACTGAGGCAAATTGACTATCGAAATACATAGAAATCCCTTTAAAAATTCGCCACATTCCACCTTTTATAAGGCAAAATGTATGAACTTCGATAGTCCAGTTCACTCAGTGTACGATTGTGGTGAAAAAAGTGAAAAGTGGATAATTGAACTGAAGTTATTTATTTATCGAAATACAGTAGTTTAATGCATTTTTGATGTGCAAGTGGATGAACCATAACAGTTTTCACAAAAATACAAAACTGTTATGGTTCATCCACTTGTAATAAAAAAATGCAGGAAAACTACTTTATTTATATTGTAGGTAAGTTATAATATATGCCATAGTTGAACATCTCTTTATTCCATTTGCTCATGGAAAACTATTTTTGAAGAAATAGCTATCCAATCAGGAGTCAAAAAAGGGGGAGTCTATAAAAAGACATGACAATTTCCGGCCACAACAGCCGACCACGCCTATCATCTCTATTACGATGAAAGAAAAGGATAATGATGGTATAAAACCTACTTGAAGAGAGGCCAGCGACTCACCGCAACCCTCATAGATGTCAACGAGTTGGATGATTGGAAGGGTCAAGAATTCACTCTAAGCAAATGATGCGACCAGATTGAAATTTAGTCTATGTTTCATTTATGTATTTTTGTTTTTGAAATGTGTAATTTTAAGTGTTTAGTACATTGTAATTGGGTTTCCATTATCCTTGGTAGTAATGTAGCTAAGAAAGTAAAAGTCACTCCATGCGCGATTGTCATCCTAGCATGTGCCTCATTTCTGGATGACAATCGCACATTTAACCCTTGTGTTTTAGCTAATAAGCTTTGGTTTAAGCGCCATTACTCGCTCTCTGAAACGAAAAGATAAGTTTACCCTACCCAATGTTACACACAAGAGCCCAGAAAATAGGCAGTTAAATCAGAACAAACTTATCAAATCCGCTCGTTGGTATTAAGGTCGAGTAAACAAGCTGTTTCCAAAAAAAAAGAAAAGTTTGTTGAGAAATCGAGTTTATATATCTAGACGGTTTTGTATTTTAATAGAACTAAGGCATAGGAGCTTTCTGTCGTCAAAACACACACACAGTTTGAAGACCAAAACTTCACAATTTATCGTGGGTCGAAACATTCAGCTATGCGCAGCATAGGGGCCATTTTTGAATGATGTTTTCACACTTTGTAAGGCACAATTCAATAACTTTTATTAGAAAGCACTAGTGCTTTCAACAATCGTGTGGCGTAGCACCGGTCGAACTACTAGCGGAATTATTTAAAAATCCAGCACGCAGAACGCCACAAGCCTTCTTTAGATAAAATATTCACAAGGAACAAAATAATTGCATTTGCCGAATCTATTGTTCATCAACCGAATTGAAAAAGTTACGGAACCGAAAAAACGTAACAGAAAATTCAAATTGCAGCCGCCCCCGCGCACGGCTTGCTGCGATCCTGCAGATAACTCCATTATAAATTGATCAGAAAATTACATATAAAAGGATACAAACTAAAAAAGCTGACAAAAACTAAAATAGAGAAAAGCAAACAGGGTAACTGAAATAAAAAAAGAAAGTACAAGAAAAAAAGACGATAAAAAGTCAACAACATGACAACAAGAAGTAGAAAGAAGACGTTTTTTGGCTCTCAACATTTTTCAAACAACTATCGTTTAGGCAAGCTTAGGCAAGAAGAGTCTGCTTCAATCGATTCCTTGATATTTAACGCGCGTTTGAGCTAGATATCTCCGCGGGGAGTGATTTGTACGGCATAAAGATGCTCTTCTTTAAATATTTGAAGTACCTTCGACAATAAATATTAATTTAATAAGGTTAACGACACTTGAATATAAATTTGCATCCGACTATGTTGAATCTATATGAGAATGAGTTATCGACCAGAAAAAAATATGATGAAACAAAAATTTGCACGGGTTTTTGTGAAAATTGATTAGTTGAGTTTTGAAGCAAAAAATTAGGTTTTTGGACATGTGCAGCTATCTAACGCCTGAATATGTAGAAACACATGTTTATTTTTTAAATCCTAGTACGTATACTCAACTATCTGATATAGTAGATGAATGATTGACGTTGTTTTTCAACTAAAAACTAAGTTTGCAAATGGGGTTTTTGCCAGCTATTTGAAAATCTGGACCAATGTGGGGCGGTCAATAATGCTCATGCTCAACTAGGTGTGCTACGACCCCCTGTTCTCCTCTCACTACACACATGCCACCAGAGAATCAGTACTCAGCAGACATCACCTCTGGATGAGCTGCAGCAGGTCGATAAGCGTGTTTGTCTGTATGCAAGCACTTATTCGTGTTCTTCACTCCGAGTTTTTGATATGATATTCGACTTGCAACCAACCCTTCCCCCTCGAACACAAAAGCACAAATGTTCCTTAAACGATCCAGTTCCAATTTGGGAAGCCACCCCGAGGTACAACTGTCAAGAGGGGCGGGGAGTGAGATTCTCTTCGCTTTCATTCTTCGATCAGTCTGGCATAAACAAATTGCATAAGATAATAACAATAAAAATGCACCAGCTCATGCAGTTTGCGGAGGATGCAATTCGGAGGGCGCGCGGGGAAAAACAGTCAAATCATTAATAAGTCTAGACGCTGTGCATTTTATTTTATACTTTATTGTGGTGGCTGGCGGATTTCTTCGGCGATTCTTTCGCGCGATGATGATGGCATGAACTAACGCTCGAACCGGGTTCTGGCCTCGGATAGGGGAGGTTGGGGCAAGTGTGCTATAGGGGCAAGTAGGTCGCTTCTACTTTTTATTACAACAAGTGTATGTTTTTTTTAGCTTTGAATTTAACAGTATCCCAACTATTAGAATTTATTTTCATTTTAAATTACACAGTAATAATAAGAAGATGTAAAACTGATGCCAAATTGATGAGTGTAATAAGCTTTGGATAAAAACTAGAGAACAAATTGCTTAAGGTGGCACCCTAGCCCCGCATTCCGCTATAGGACCAAGCTCCGTTTGAATTGCGGTGGAAATACATTTTTGGGGGAATATTTGACAATCGTACGCAGAGGAGAGGCCGTACTGCGAAATCCAACGGGCGCGTTAGCTTTGAAGACCGCAGAATGATTGAGCGTGGACGGTTTTTTGGCGAAGCATTTATCGTGCGGTTAATTGATTAAAGGATGGAATTTCAAATGATGGCTCGGAAACTTTTGCAAGTAGGCAGGATCGATCGATCTTATTTGCTAAAATTTGCAGATTATTATTTCTTCTCTCATGATACTCTGGAAGCTTCTGCTCGGTGTTCTATATATAAGCTGGTGCATAGTACATTACAGATTCAATTAGCAGAAATAACAATTTAAGCATTCGTATATCATATATGACAGACCAGAAATAGGGAGACTTACGGCTTCGGCACCATTCGACTATTGTCGGCAACCAAATTTCAAACGCCAAATACTCAGTATTTTTCTATCAAAACACATCAATGAAAACATTCAGATGATTCTTTGTTCTGCCCGCTTCCCGCTGACGAGATTTCTGAGACTGGACAAACGATATCGCCAGAGATGTCATCAATTCAAATAAATACGGCTCAAAATGCGACTGATTTGGAGCTGCCGAAGAGGTTCATCAACAGTTCTTATGGGAAAGTTGCCGAAGAGATTGAGGCTGCCGACAATATTCACACTGACAAGGGATGTTCGCAGCGTTGTTAAAACATTTCCAAAAGCCTGTTGACATATGGCTGTCAGTGTGATTCGATGGAGGATTGAGCAACGCATAAATGTAAACAGACAAACACGGAATTTGCCTGCTAATGGCCGATAAAATGACAAAAGAAGCGCGGCATCGGCTTAGACTTCCGAGAATAAGTTCCCCTACTTTATTTTCAAAAATGCAGAGATGTTGATGGGATTTTGTCAGACTAGGCATAAATCAAACCTTGCAACCTGTAGAACAAGTGATCAGAACTCAGAAAGAGGTGTTATCCCAAGCAATTAATAGTTTGAATTTTACTTAAGCAGTGAACTCAAAAGTTCAATTCTAGTAGATTTTGAGTTCCAATGAAACTATATCATTGATTAAGAGAACACTACGGATGCTAACAGAACTTGATTCTCGAAAAAGTAACTCATGCACTTATCAACAACTAGAAAGTTAAGAACAAGTTCAAATCGAACTTTGTTCCTACCTTATGGTATTCTATTCTATTCAAGCAACTTAAATGAGCGTTATGTAAACTGAAACTCAATTAATTACTTGAAATGCGAGCTTCTTAAGCTAAAACATGCCTTTTTTGGAACTTTTGATTGCTGGGGACACGTTTAAAGGATAATCAGATTTTATTGTTCTTAGTATACAATGTTTGTGGTGAAAATTGATTTAAGAATTGCTCAAATATCACTTGAATCTCAGACTTTGTGCTGTATAGCAGCCTCCATAACAGTTTGGATTACTGGAATATGCTTGGAAATTTATTATCAGTAATTCGGGGTATGGACCTGTTTGATCTGTCACTTCCCCCTCCAACATTTGAATATTCTTTTCGATCTGATATTCTGCAATTTTTAACTATCATGCATTGAACCAGTCCACTCAAACCACACCACATGTGTTCAATAAATCCATCCACTGCAGTTCAATACCAACCAGCAGAACATCGATCGCTCTTTGACATGTTTATGCGACAGGTCGTTCATGTTTCATGTCCCGGTGCCGCAATTGGTGCGTTGACTTTATGCAAAGGACTTCTTTTAAATCACACTCCGCATGAGCCCTGGCACCAAGTTTCTACTTGCCTTGTAAAAGCTACCGCGCGCGCCGTTCAATTGACAGCCCGGTGACAACTTCATTTCGACAGTTGTTGTGCGACGACGACGGCTTCTAAAATATGGCCCGACATGGCTCGGAATGGAATATGAGGAAAAATCGCATTCCGAGACACAGCAGCGGCGGTTTCGACCGGATTGAAGGATAATTCCAACCTGGTGACATTTTCATTTCACGCCGCGGCGCGGTTCAACTGAAAAAGAATTCTTTCTCCTGGCGCCTTCGGGAGTCATTCCGAAACGAGGACTTCATCGAGGAGAGACATTAAGTTAATTATAACCATTATATAAACGATCACTTATTAATAATAATCGATCGGGAGCGACGACGACGTGTGACAGCAACTTGTCGAAGCACTGCACAAACTGTCCGCTATCGCGCACAACAAGGCCGATAATGGTGTGGAAAATAAGCAATTAACACCTCGCCGGAGTAGCGAAGTTGCTTCTCGGGCCGAGCTCGAATGAATGGCGAACCGGAGAGTCGCCGCACAATGGGGCCGTTTCAGGAAAAAGGCGATCATGCCTCTAAAGGGTCCCAGAGGTTCTAAATATGACACAATATCGAAAGACAAAAGTTCGAAAGAACGAAAGGTCGAAGAGGAAAATAATCGAAGGATCACGGGTTCGAAAATCTTGTTTTAAAGAAGCATAAATATCCCATCAAGCAGATCATTTTCAAACTTTTGCCCTTTCGATGTTTTGTTCATTCGAAGTTTTATCTTTCGATCTTTTGTCCCTTAATCAGTCCTAGATTACGTTTAAGTGCATCGGTGTCTTCAGCAGAGTTTGTCACTATCAATGCTTAAAATTTGCTGATTTGTTCAGGCCGACTGCGATACAAATCGGATCATTCCATATCACATCAACATCATGCTGTCTACTCCATCAGCAGTGCAGTGATGGCGATAGACTATGGATATCACTGATGGGTTAAGTTTAGCTTTAAATTAAGCAGATAAAATGGCAATTTATCAGTACGATATTTTCGACAGTGCTGCAGATAGATTGAAACTATGTGTTGGTCACTGAAAAACATTAATAGCATGGATAATGACCACGTGATCACTCATTCTGCTGTGATTTTGATCTAGAGTGCTATGTCGCATCACTGCTGTTGGTTGTCAAATCGAAGTGATATTGATAGCTCGCAAGTGATATTGATAGTTTTAGACCATCAGCCATGAGCTGATATGATTGATATTAGGCAACTCTGGTATTCAGAGAATATTTTCAGAAGATTGTTCTACACGTTTGTACAAAATTATTTTGAAGGGTTTGTGTTGGTAGCAAAGTTGTGGTATATTTTATTTGAAGCACCTTTGCTCGAGATACCACTACGCTTTAACTCCGTTTCCAACGAGAAATTATAATTGTTTGGTAACATAATACAAACATTAGTTTTTGGACTCCTCCATACCTAAGCAGCAAAATTGTCCTTTGGCGGAAAGGCCTGTGTCATTCGCAAACAAAGATTTTTGATATCCTGAGCAAGGATGAAATCTAGTGATCATGACAAAATCCATGATGCCTCGCGTTGTTCTTTATCGTGCGATCATAGCAACAACGATTAACTTTTTGTCGTCAAGTTATCACAACAAACTACGCTCCGCGAATAATGCATCATGTTGCACGTGTGCAAGCGATTAACTGCTCGCGAATACAAGTTTAATCATTTTGAGGATTTTTCCATTTTTACTTAATGATCTACCTCCATATATGCTGTTTGTGATTCTAAAACCAATCGGACATTGGTTGAGTGATAAATAATAGCGAGAATGCGGCATGATTCAAGTTGATTGCTACTTGTAACAATATCCGATAAACCCTTTGTCCCACGACAAACAGTGCATCTGATGCTTCATATATCGGATCTACGCGCGCGTAATGAGGTGTTGAAATCATGCTGCTGCGAGAGTAATGGCCCTCTTAGATTATTCCAATTCTATGTTGTTGATCGCTAGAGACGATTTTTTTCCATCCTTGTCCCTGAGGTAACTCAGGTAAGCCAGATGTGAAAATATTGTATAATATTGGTCCCAAAATGCTACCTTGAAGAATACCAGCTCTTAAAGGGAATCTTCTGACTTAGATATGTTGGAACGAATCAAATTTGTTACACGTAAAAGATTATGAGTGGTCGAAAGGCAACATCAGAAGTTTTTTTTTTCTATCTTTACTTACTTACTTATTTGGCTTTACATCAATTATCTTGATAAAGCCTCGCCAACAATATTTCGCCAATTCCTCGGTTCATGGTCGCTTCTCTCCATCCTCCCGTAGAGTTGAGCGAGCTCGTGGTTCATCCTTCGCCGCCACACGCCGTTCTCCTATACGCCGCCGAAGATCGTCCTTAGCACTCGGCACCCCAAGCAGCCCAAGAGCTTGCAAGTCCTCCTCGAGCATAGTCCACGCCTCATGCCCATAGAGGACTACCGGTCTTATGAGCGTTTTGTACATCGTGCATTTGGTGCGGGGGTGAATCTTTCTTGACCGCAGTTTCTTCTGGAGCCCATAGTAGGCACGACTTCCGCTGATGATGCGCCTTCGTATTTCCCGACTAACATTGTTGTCAGCCGTCAACAAGGATCCGAGGTAGACGAACTCGTCCACCACCTCGAAGGTATCCCCGTCTATCGTAACACTGCTTCCTAGGCGGGCCCTGTCGCGCTCAGTTCCGCCAACCAGCATGTACTTTGCTTTCGACGCATTTACCATTAGCCCGACTCTTGTTGCTTCGCGTTTCAGGCGGGTGAACAAATCTGCCACCGTTTCAAATTTTCTCCCAATAATATCCATGTTGTCCGCGAAGCAAACAAATTGTCCGGATCTCGTGAAAATCGTGCCTCGACTGTTAAGTCCGGCTCTCCGCATGACACCTTCAAGCGCAATATTGAACAACAGGCACGAAAGTCCGTCGCCCTGTCGTAGTCCCCGCCGAGACTCGAACGAACTGGAGTGTTCGCCCGAGATCTTCACGCAGTTTTGCACACCGTCCATCGTTGCTCTGATCAATCTTGTGAGCTTCCCGGGAAAGCTGTTCTCGTCCATGATTTTCCATAAATTTTCTATCTTTATTAACGAGATTTTTAGCCCTGGGCTAGTTCATCTTGGGACCAACGGCTTTACTTCCCTTCCGAAGGAAGTCGTCACTGAAATTTTTAGTGACTATCTCGGGGATGGGATTCGATCCCAGGTCCTCGGCGTGAGAGGCGTGTGTTCTAACCACTACACCAGGTCCGTCCCCGCCATCAGAACTGTTCATTGGCAAAAATTAAATTTTCGTTGATGTGGACTATCAAGTCGCGAAATTTATAGTGGATTTACTTCCCAGTTGTGACAAAATTCAAAACTAAAATTTTATTTTGTCCAACGTTGCGATCCGTTGAAAACCTTCTTCAAGGTGATTATAGAACGAAGCCACACCTCAAATTTTCAAGAGCACAAGACTTGAGAACCAAACAGCGCTCCGTGTTTATCCATTGGTCAGCACCAGCAAGCAAGCAATTTGATTGATTTTCAACGCGAAATGTTGTCAGATTTTCCAATCTTGTGCTCTTGAAAATTCAAAATTTGGCTTCGTTTTATAATCATTTTAAGGACTCAATTGTTACAGTGCATAGGACAAAAAACTGTAACAATTGAGTCTCTGAAGGAGGGGGTTAAACGGACCGAAGCGTTATGATCAAATTAAATAACAGTTTTTGTTAATTTTGTAGAGACTGGAAATACAATACAACATCCACCAATTTTTAGTTCTGCAATGCATTTGAAAATGACATATTTATGGAACATCGTAAATCTCATAGATTCTCTTTCAATTCAATACTTTCAAACCATTTACCAATGCATCACGCAACATAAGAATTGTGAAATCGAACTAAACTCGAATTGTAATTGTATTTTTTAAAGATCGTATCCTCTGAATTTTGACCTTCAATCATTTTATGATAATCAAAAATTTAAATAATAGTTAGCGTATGTATGACTTGAGGGGCCCAGATAGCCGTAGCGGTAAACGCGCTGCTATTCAGCAAGACCAAGCTGAGGGTCGTGGGTTCGAATTCCACCGGTCGTGGATCTTTTCGGGGAAATTTCTCGATTCTCAGGCATAGAGTATCTCCGTACCTGCCACACGATACGCATGCAAAAATGGTCAATTGGCAAAAAAACTCTCAGTTAATAACTGTGGAAGTGCTCATAAGAACACTAAGCTGAGAAGCAGGCTCTGTCTCAGTTGGGACGTAACGCCAGAAGAAGAAGATGTATACTTATTTTAAAAACATATTGTTTCATTGAACCTTCTTTCTAATATTTTTTTAGAAGTCGATAGATATATAAACCTCTCAACTGTGTCATTGAAGGAAAGTTTTCTACATATTAGCTTTTGAAGTTGATTAACTTATCTGCTAAAAAACATTGTATTAATTTACATGTATTATTGGACCATCAGGGCACTCGATTGAAACGAGATGGATATGAAAACTGAAACTGTCAGCTTTCTTTCGCTAACATTTCGTGGAAATTTAAATGTACCATGTACAAAACGCTCATAACACCGGTGGTCTTCTATGGACATAGAGCATGGATCATGCTGAAAGAGGACCTGCAAGCACTTGGAGGTGGCTTAGGACGATCTTTGGCGGAGTATGTGAGAACGGCGTATGGAGGAGAAGATTGAACCACGAGCATGCGCAACTCTACGGTGAATCCAGTATCCAGAAGGTTGCGAAAGCCGGAAGGGTGCGCTGGGCAGGGCATGTTGCAAGACTACCGAAAAACAATCCTGCAAAGATGGTGTTCGCGTCGAATCCGGTTGGCCCTTCAAAGGAGTATAACTGGTTCAAAAAATCGGTTTTAACTCTACACCACTCATTCGATTCTAGATGAAATTGTAAGTACGCTCTCAACATTTGAGCTCAGTTGGATGAAAACTGAGACTGCACAAATCCTTCAAAATTTGTATGGAAATTATTATGAGATAAGCAAGCAATTCATTTAATCTGCTATATGGTTCACCCATGTGCTCTTGGGGGGTAGAGCTCTGACAATAACGTTTGATAGGAGGAGATCTCCCAGTACCGGACACTTAAGCCACTAAATTAATATTTCAAAAACTATTGGTGTCATGTAATCCTATTACCCATATATGATAAAGATTATCACTTTTATAACGTATGAAAATAAATTTGAAAATAAGAATATGAATTCAGACATTACAGTTCGATAATGTATTCTAGTACCAAAAAGGTGAATCATAAAAAGTGGCTCCCAATACCGGAAAAATTGGAAATGGCTCGAATTCTGCAAATTAAAGCATATTGAATTTTTTTTTTATTAGTATCATTCCAAACATTACATTTCTTATATCTAGGTGTTCTGTGTTATTGACAACACTATCATCCTAATTTGGTAAAACAAATTTAAGATTTAATTAACATTTTGTTAACAACATATTACATTTCATTTGCCGTAGCAGTTCAGATTTTTTACAGGTGAGTTGATTTCACCTGTTTATAAGAAAGAAAAAAACGCTTTGAATATACTTAACCTAACTTAACCTAAACATATAACGCATTAATCATGGCAATAGAAGATTGTAACGATTTTTGGCTGAAATTATTTATTATTTTATTTGACATTTGTTCCAATGTTTCAACATTGGATATTCTATGTAACTCATTGGTACTATACCAGGGAGGAAGTCTCAGAATCATTTTCAAAATTTTATTTTGAATTCTCTGCAGAGCTTTCTTTCTGGTATTACAACAGCTAGTCCATATTGGTACAGCATACAACATGGCTGGCCTGAAAATTTGTTTGAATATCAAAAGCTTGTTCTTAAGACAAAGTTTTGATTTTCTATTAATAAGGGGATAGAGACATTTTACATATTTATTGCATTTGGCTTGAATGCCCTCAATGTGATTTTTGAAAGTTAAAATCTTATCTAGCATGAGCCCTAGATACTTAACTTCATCTGACCAATTTATTGGGACCCCTCTCATCGTGACAACATGTCTACTTGAAGGTTTCAAATAAAGAGCTTTTGATTTATGTGGGAATATTATTAGTTGAGTTTTGGAAGCATTAGGAGAAATCTTCCATTTTTGCAAGTATGAAGAAAAAATATCCAAACTTTTTTGCAATCGACTACAGATGACACGCAGGCTTCGTCCTTTGGCGGAGAGGCCTGTGTCATCCGCAAACAAAGATTTTTGACATCCCTGAGGTAACTCAGGTAAGTCAGATGTGAAAATATTGTATAATATTGGTCCCAAAATGCTGCCTTGAGGAACACCAGCTCTTACAGGAAGTCTTTCAGATCTGGAGTTCTGATAATTAACCTGAAGTGTACGATTTGACAGATAACTTTGAATTATTCTAACAATGTATGTTGGAAAATTAAAGTTTTTCAATTTTACGATCAAAACCTTCATGCCAAACACTTTCGAATGCTATTTCTATGTCTTGAAGAGCAAGACAAGAATAGAGTAGCCTTCAGTTTTGTTGGAACGGATCAAATTTGTTACACGTAAAAGTGATGAGTGGTCGAATGTCCATGGCGGAATCCGAACTGTTCATTGGCAACAATTGAATTTTCGTTGATGTGAGCCATCATTCTGTTCAAAATAACCTTTTCAAAAAGTTTACTGATGGAGGAAAGCAAACTGATTGGACGATAGCTAGAAGCTTCTGCAGGATTTTTGTCTGGTTTTAAAATTGGAACAACCTTAGCATTTTTCCATTTGTCAGGAAAATATGCTAATTGAAAACATTTGTTAAATATATCAACTAAAAATTTATCATTTTCTACTAAAATGATAAATTTCTACTTTCTGGAAGTTTCTTGATGAGGATGTAGAAAATTCCATCTTCGCCAGGAGCTTTCATGTTTTTGAATTTTTTAATAATAGTTCTCACTTCTTCCAAATCAGTCTCCCAGGCATTTTCGAAAACGTTCTCTTGATTGAGAATATTTCGAACTCCTGAGTAACTTGATTTTCAATTGGACTAGTAAGTCCAAAATTAAAATTGTGCGCGCTTTCAAACATTTCTATTTTTAAAATTTTTCTTTCTGCAAATCCTGCCATATAATTTTCATAGCAGGATCGCGAGTGCGTTGAAATTTTCTTCTCCTCACGTTTTTAAGACGGATCAAGAGTTTAAGATCATCGTCTATAATCACGGATTCAATTTTTACTTCACATTTTGGAATTGCAATGCTCCGGGCTTCAACAATGGAACTTGTTAAAGTTTCAAGAGCATTGTCAATATCAAGTTTAGTTTCTAAAGAAATGTTAACATCAAGATTAGAGTCAACATACGTTTCATATATATTCCAGTCGGCTTGTAAATAATTGAAAGTGGAGCTGATAGGATTGAGAATCGCTTCTTGGGATATTTGAAATGTATGTAACAGGGACATGATCAGAATCAAAATCAGCATGAGTAATCAGTTGGCTACAGAGATGACTAGAGTCGGTTAAGATCAAGTCAATCGTAGATGGATTTCTAGAAGAGGAAAAACATGTAGGGCTATCAGGGTATTGAATTGAGAAATATTCTGAAGAGCACTCATCAAATAAAATTCTGCCGTTGGAATTACTTTGAGAATTATTCCATGACCGATGTTTGGCATTAAAGTCACCAATGACAAATAATTTTGACTTATTGCGAGTCAATTTTCGCAAGTCAGCTTGGAGCAAATTAACTTGCTGTCAAGAGCATTGAAAAGGCAAATAGGCAGCTATGAAAGTATATTTACCAAACTGTGTTTCAACAGAAACACCTAAAGTTTCAAAAACTTTAGTTTCAAATGATGAAAACAGTTGATGTTTTATACGCCTATGAATGATGATTGCAACTCCCCCACATGCCCCATCAAGTCGATCATTACGATAAACAAAAAGTTAGGATCTCTTTTGAGTTTAGATCCAGGTTTCAAATACGTTTCGGTAATAACTGCTATATGCACGTTATTAACCGTAAGAAAATTAAACAGCTCGTCCTCTTTACCATTTAGAGAACGAGCATTCCAATTTAAAATATTTAAATTATTATTTGAATCCATTAGAAAAACGTAATCCAATAACAATTTGATTTGTAAATTTTACACCTACTTGGACTGCTTCAGTCATAGTGGTGGCTTTGAACATTGCATCAATTATTAGATTCAATTGTTCAGTTAGAAAATTAAAATCAGAGGCAGACATGTCATGTGATTTCCCATTAGAATTTCCGGTAGACGAAGATGCGGAGTTACCTGTGGCGGTAGGGTTTTTTTTCATTTGATTTGAAACAAGTAGAATGGGTACCCATGGATCGAGCAGGGGAGGAGTTCGAATTTCCTGCTACGATATCGGCAAAGGATTTACCGTGGGTAGATACATTCGAAATTGAAAGATTCGAACGGCTACCCGACGGATTAAACTAAGTTTGTGAATGAGCAAGATTATGATCTTCCTGATGGGTATGATTCATGATCAAGCGATCGTTAACTGAAAAATGAGCATTGTTGGATACTCTACAAGGCAAATTCCGGAAACGGCCTTTATCGTAACGGATATTATCCTTCATCTGCCTGGCACGAGCCTCAACGACTCTCTTGCGTGAAGGACATTCCCAAAAGTTAGCTTTATGAGGGCCCTTGCAATTGGCGCATTCAAATTTTCTGGTATCTTCTTTCACAGGACAGACGTCCTTAGCGTGAAAAGAACCTCCTCAAATCATGCATTTAGCATCCATGCGACAATTTTTTGTACCATGACCCCACTTTTGGCACCGACGGCACTGAGTGGGGTTCTGGTAATTTCCTCCAGGTTTCTGGAAATGTTCCCATGTCACACGGACACCAAACAAAAGTTTTGCATTTTCTAAAGCTTTAATACTATTTAGTTCTTTTTTGTTAAAGTGAACTAAATAAAATTCTTGAGAAAGCCCTTTCCGAACAATGCCAGATTGGCGGCACTCTTTGCTTCCTCACTTGAATCAAAGAGCCTGGGCTAGAGGCTGCTTCGATTTGGTGTTCGGAAAATTTGTCTAGAGCATCGAACTGATTGCTCATTTCAATACAATTATTCATTTCACCCTTGGAAGAAAGTTCGCATTCCGGAGAAACGTTCTTTCTTCCATTCTTGCCACGTTTAGTGACAGTTTAAAATCCCACTTTTTTGGAAGGAAATTGTGAATTCAGAGATTCACCCTTCCTTTTATTTGTTGTTGCAACCATGTTTAGTGAATAAGAAGACGTGACCTTCGAGAGGTTTTTTCCCAAGACGGTGTCCAAGAAGGATTACCACCGCTAGCTTTCGCCAACGGGTCCAACGAAAAATCGAAGGCACGGGTCCTAACAAGGATCGTAAAGGGATCAATAGTAGAAAAAAAGTACTGAAAAGTACTGTTTTGAATTTTAGCACTGAAAAGTACTGTTTTTGTAGCACTGAAAAGTACTGATTTATTGCTTTAGGTAGTTTTTAAGAAAACTTCCAAGAGCAGAGAGAATTCGTGTTCGCACAGCACGAAGGTACGATGCGCACTGAATGTTTTTACTCCAGAATAGTATTTCATAGCCAATTTAATGCATTTGCCACATTTACGAGAACAATTTGAGTTTTACTTATTTTGCAAGATGTCCATCAAAAACCTCTTTCACATGAAGCTAAAAATACCACATTTTAGGATGTTGTTCTGAATGTTAATTTTTCTTATTTTTTTACATGTTTGATACCATGATCGACGGAATCCTTTAATAATCAATGTATTTTGAGACACTGGAGCAAAAATTACAAAGCTATCATATAATAAATCAAGTTGTCCGAAACTGGGACTCAGGAGGTGCTTGACCGAAATTGTAGTTTGTCCACATTTAATTTAAACATGGTATAAAATACATTTATACTTTCAAATCATTATTACCTATATTCAATTATGCGTGCGTGATCATAACTATTTTTACATATTTCAAATAATTATTAATAAGGCTCAAATTTATGACGATAAGCCAACTATTAAACGATTTTCAAACATCTCAACTTTCTCAAATAGGCATGAATATTTCAAGGATGTGTTATAGTACGCAAACATTACACTATCCATAATAGCTTTCTTATCTTCTAGCACGCCATCTTGATTGGTCCATGATTTCTCAATTTTTCAACTTTGTCCGGTATTGGGTGCTGTCCGGTACTGGGGGATCTCCCCCTATATTATTCAGCTACAACTTTGCTGGAGACGGTTTTCAAGACGGACGTCTCAGTAAATAGTTATTGTATTCTATCCAATTAGAATTTTACTTCTGATCAGGCAACATTGCTGCATCTGGAGCGAAAGATAGCACGCACAAATCATGGCTACTATGTTGCACTGCATATGATCACACGGTTCTCTCATGACCGTTATTATAAAAAAAATCCATTAAATCTGTGCTCACCAGTCGTTTGCTACAGCTAAGTTGTATGTGTGGGCAAAATTTTAAGAATGAATCGAATGAAATTTTTTAAAATTTCGCCCTTTTTTTCACAAATTCAAATTAAATTTGAGATATTTCAATGGATTTTCATTGGCTGTGATAATTAGAAAAAATATAATATTAAAATTTTAATCAAAGTTAGGTTATCAGGTTATTTGTATCTTCTGGGTGGAGTTTTGAATGAGAAAATCAAAAATTTTGAGTTACGCCCTTTAGAATGCGTAACTATTAAAACACTAATTTTAATTAGAATATTTAGTCATTTTAATACCGTTGAGCATGTTCAAACGGTTCAATGGCACATATTACCCAGACAACCAGAAGTCGCATAACAGTTTACGAACAAAGTCGTTTATTTATGCAAATTGCATCACATCCGCACTACATGGTGGATTAAATCGTTTGATTAATGGGTTTCCTCGCATAAAACGTTATTTTCTGAGTTCATATGTACATTTTTCTTCGTTCCGTATACTCGTACAAAGTTAGTCGGATCAATCCGTAGCAGCTGTCAAATGAACTTTGTTATCATAAATTAAGTCGCATAAGAGTACAAATTGGTTCGCAATAAAATCGATACACTCGCATAGCATGTTATTTTTCATCATATAAAAATGCACGTATATCGGCTCCACTTTTGTACGTATAAGGCCTTTTCGCACCATCTTATATGTGAAACTTTCCACATATAAGCATCGCATAACACAAAAAGGTGATTCCGTTATACGTACATTCTGGTTGTCTGGGTACTTATATACCGCAAAACTCTTTCACAGTCAACTGATTGATTTTGCATAGGCTCAAGTGCTATGAGGCATTACGGAGCTAATTTCATCATGTAACTATTTTCTTTGTAGCACAATATTCTGGCTAGTTTGGTGAACCCATGTACTTACGATTCAGATTGTTTTACATGCAGCTTATTGCTACATGTTATATGTCAGGCCTGCCCAACCTTTTTGGCTCTTTTTCGACATAAATGGTTGGTGCGTTCGCAAAAATAGACCGATATGAAACAAATTAATCTCAAATGAATGCTTGGTAGTTTATTGTTCTAATCCATGCTGAAAATTTACAATTTAAATCAACCTCTTTGCTACCAATGCAATTAAACTCAAAAAACGATCCGGCCCGCGGGCCGGACTGTCGAAGTGTGAGTATACGGCAAGGAATATTTTCCGACTTGAGTTTCAGACTAGTGGTAGCAGTGTATGAAATAAAAAAAGATTTAAGGACGTAGAAAGCAGCGATACAAAATATTACTCGATAAAAGTATTGAACGCAATACAAGTGATCGTCGCTCGCCCCACAGTAGCAAGCGACAAGATCAAAAGATCAAACACTACTAACGCGATCCGCGATACTATTTGATCCTGCCCTCGTCGCCCGCCCCCGCATGAGCAAGCAACCAGGTCGAAGGATCAAACACTACTCTGTAGTATTGTATGCTACAAATGATAACAAAAGTGTTGACAGCGGTCTAAAGTTCTATAGTTTGATCAAAAGTGCTTTAAAATGGCTCGTTGTGCCTTACAGCGCTTGAGCCTTTGATTAATTAATCAATTGTGAAAGACTTTGGTGACATGCAGAATGCAATGTGTCATTGAAAACCTTTGAACGTACTAAAGGGCGAACACGAAATTATTGCGACAACGAAAATGTCATAGTTGCCAGAATGACTGCCATATGAAAACCAATTTATGGAAATTTATAAGTCTCTCTGCTCTCACTGAACATATTTAAAAAAATAGGAAACAATGTTGCAACTGCTATTATATCAAAAAGTTTTCAGAGTAAATGTCGTTATTTGGTACACTAGTTTCAGAGAGATGCATTCCTTTTGAAGTGTCTTTTAGAGAGAAACTAAATATTTTGAAGGCATGGAAACTTGTTTACAAATACCTTGCAGCTGAAGCTTCACAGGTATATTCATATAGTCAAACACAATCATTTGGTGTTGACGTTTAGTTTAAATTGATCGTGATTAATAATATATTCAAAAATAAACTACAATTAAAGTTTATAGTTATCAAGTCAGCATTTTTTTGTGCTACTCACATCAAAATCCACCTTAAAATGTCACATATCAACATATGTAAAGCAATTTTAAATCGAAACCAAACCTCAAATTTTCAAGAGCACAAATCTGAAGAACCAAACATCAGTTTAAGCTGAAAAATTAATCGATTGGTCACCACCAGCTAGTGACCAGTAGTTTTCAGCTCAAACGGGCTTTCGGTTCTCCAGACTTGTACCATCCAGACGGTACCACTGTGCGCCGCCGTCGTCATCGGTCGCAACAAGAGGCTTCGGCACGTAAATTAAACAAAGCACTTATTTTATTAAAAACTTCCAATGCGAGGAGGAGGAGCGGCGAATTGACAGGGGATGCTAGGGGTTGTTCTTTTTTTTAATAGGAAGAGTGACTGGGTGCCGCACTGCACTGGAAAGATAATCGATTGTCACATAAATTGTATTAAAATCGAGTAACACGTCGTTCATAATAGCTCGTGTGTGCGGTGTATGAGATGCATTTGCATGGGAAGCGAAGAAAAAATATAACGGGATCGGTTAAATAATCAATTTGTGCGATGTAATTGTTAATGCCGACAAGAAACGCAAGTGTCCAGTAAGGTTCGTGTGTGTTTCTTAGGGTAAACGGTTTTCGACCATATGACTCACGAAATAATTATGATTTCAATTCAAGTTATGATAGAGGCAATGAATTTATAAGTAGCAGTACATTAAATATTTCTGAACATTCTTTACATTGGTTTTTATTCATTCAGACAACAAAATCCTATGTAAAGTCATGAGCTTCTAGTATCAGTACTTGACTAAGAATAAAAAATATAATAAAAACTTATCAATTTTACTCTGAATTTGTTTTGAAAATTTTCTCTGGCGCTATATCTCCATTAAAAAATTGTTTCATGATAAGTTATGATTTAAAAAAAAGACAATATACACCGTCTTCAACACATAGGCTACACAGACTGAACGAACACTAACATTAAGCAACGGACAACACGAGACACCCAGTAGCCCACCGATGAATTTCTCTTTTGACGAAAAGTTTCCACCGACTGGAGCAGGAATCGAACCCACACCCCGTGGCACATTTCGCCTAGACAACTGACGCCGCTAACAGCAAGACCACGAAGCCCACTTTTTTCAGCTCAGTTTGGTACATCATTGTTTATATATTTTTCTCCGTTTGTCGTTTGCCGAAAATCAGTTCCCCGAAACGGGTCTTCAAATAATTAATTTTCCTGAAAAGATTTTGAAATTAATAAATGTGATAAATCAATATGATCCAAGGTGCTTAACGAACTGGTTGACTGATATGCACCCTGCTTTATTTGATTGCCAGTTCTTCCAAGTTAGACAAACAAATATCCCCTTCTTTTCATTGCTTCCTATTTTTTCTAGTAATTCATCCTGTCAATAGAGACTGTTTTTACTTCTTTTTTAACTACATTACTTTTCGGGGAAACGGGTCATTCGGAGAACTGACATTTGAGAAGATGACATTAGGGGAAAAGTAGCACAATCGTGTTTGTTAAAGGCTTGTTATTTCGTTATGATCTGATGCTAGAGCGCAGCTGAAAACAAAACTATTTTTCCCAGCAATAATGACGGTTTTGTCGATGATGGAAACATATACTACCCACACGGTGCATCATTCAGATTTATATGTTCAAAAATATTTTTTTTTTTATGAGTGACACTTACACCGCTGTGGTGCATTCGTGTCATTGAAAAATTCATTTTTATTCTAACAACATTACATTTTAGCACTATACATCACACAACTTTTTGTTTTTTCTTGATCTTGTATTGTGTACTCTCCACTCTGTACCGGGTTCACTCTGGTTGCAGGTACGCTTCGATATATTTTCAACTTTTTCAATCGCCTCAGTTGACAACCGCCGCTTGCCAGATTCGAGCTCTGTTGTTTCGCTTCCGTGTTGATCACCATTGTGCTCCATCTCAGCCTTCCCGTGTTCGTCATCAGATTCTGTTTCGCTTGCGTTTGACCCGTCGCAGTCGTTCGATGGTGGAACAGGGGCATCGCGTCGAACGGGTTGTTTGTCGTTTTTTGTTTGCCCATTGGCATCCGTTGACTGTGTTTGCGCTTGCAGCTTGGATCGACACGAACCGACTGCTTGCTTGGAAGTTGATGACGGTGCTGTGGCTTTCTATCACAATGCATGACGGAAGAGTTTTTTCAATCCGCATTCGCACGATACGGACACCATTTGAGACGCCAGGAAAAAAGTGCTTCCAAACTTCGTTTTGGATTGAAATCACCTTTCCGTACTGCTGCAAATGTTTTGTGATTACATCGTTTGACATATGCGGTGGAAGATCGAGGATCCTCACCGTTGTAATGGGGCCATCCACGTATACAGGAATGTAGTATGTCACTCCCTCATGCACGAAACAGTATTGCAAATGGTGTTGTTTATGCAGCCGGGGAGCTACGCTGGCGTCGATCATTTCAATGTACACGCACTTGTTAGATTGTGCAATTGAATGCTTTTAACGTCGGCCATGTCGAGCTTCATAAACTTCTTCAGGAACTCTTCTACCTGTTCCAAAGGAGGTCGCTTTGGCAGGACGCTAAAATCTACGACGAGGGTATTTTTTCTGTACACAGACATCTTACAACCAATGCAAAATTGTCGGTACAGGATTCGCAAAAAAAAGAAAAAAAAACTGAACGGGAGAACTTTGCTACGAGAAAGACGTGTGTCGCGCACGAAGAGCGGTTGTCAACTGTTCAAAAATAATGTTTATATGTAAGATAGGCCCCGTAATGTCGCAAAACATTTTAGCCTGCAAATAAGCAATTAGTTAAGGTAAAAAATAATGCAATTAAAATACTCAAGACAATTTTCAGCATTGAAATACATCGATAATTTACTGAAACTCAATGATTTTGGCAGCTACGCATTCACGCGTAACTTAGATTTTTTTTTGAGGAATTCATTAAAATCAGTCCAGACGTTACCTGTATAAACAAGCCGACGTTTAATGTTTGATAGCTTTTTTTCTGAATATTCCAATTATTCTGTAAATAATTGATGATATGTCACGCTGGGTCCTTCCGAGAGATCAGAGTCTGTGGCTTCAATGCGAAGCATGCTGAAGGTGTCTGGGTTCAATTACCGTTCGATCCAGGATCTTTTTCGTAATGGAAATTTCCTTGACATCCCAGGGCAAAGAGTATCATATTATTTTCCACACGATATATATAGAAGAAGAAAAATACCAAATGTTCCTTCGTTTAAATGAGAGTCTAAAAGATATGCCATATCACTAGTTCTGTAATATCAATGACCTCTTTATTTTTTAAGAGTATCTACAAGAGGCACAGCCCGTACATATCCCATACGATTACTACACCACGTCAAACAGATACTTGCAGATTAGAGTTCCATTTGACATGTGCTTTGAACAGCTTTACTTCACTCCTTCGCCAACCATTCGGTCAATGGCATTACGAAATGAAGTTCGAAATGGTGCACATGAAGAATGCAACCACCATCGACTAAGCGACGGACTGTCAAATGCATAATAAAATAACGAATTGCATTGGCAACATGCATTGACACCTGCAGCAGCAGCACCAGGATGGATGATGGAGTTCTTCGCTCGAACGGACGAAGGCGTCATACCGTTTTGATCCCTATTCCGAATACTTAAGACTAACAGTGAGTTTAAATGAAAATAATGGACATGAGTCAGCTGAAATTTGTCTTTGCAAAATTATATAAAAACTATTGAGTGTGCTCATAAAATAACATTTGATCATATTAAGTGTAGAAAAAAAATGTAGAACAACATTTTGCTTAAATTGCCAAACACAATCTTTTCCATGTTTTATGAAGAACTAAATTTGGCCGAAATTTGAAACAATAGTGAACTGCAGGTAGCATGCATTTCTAATGAATTTCAAAGCAATTATTCTGCTTATTCTTTAAAGAAATATGAATCATAGATGATATACACACTTAAATTATTCCACCGACCTCAGTAAAACTTTTCGCCGAAAACCCAACAGCTGAGAATTCGGTAATTTTCAACGCCGAATCTCGGTACTTACTTCACTCACTCACTTCTCTGCTAAGGGTAAGAGCTGCCAGCAGAGCTTTTCGCATCGCGTTTGTAGTCTTGTAGGCCTCTGACAGTAACTAAAACGGTTTACAACTTAATCGTCCTTCTGCTGGATTGGGTTGCTTGGATCTCTTCAAAGTAAAATATTTCATAGTTCTAGCAACCACATGTCTTTGCTTCTTTTTTTCACAATGGAGATCCAGTAAGCTCTTTTGACGTAAAGGTTCACAGAGTCGTTCGGTTTACTGCTCTATGCAAGCAACGGTGCAGAGTTAAGTTCACACGTTGCAATCTAAATCTTGGAGAGAAAGAAAGCTCACCTAAGTTAACCGTCGTGCTAAAAATTTTTTTGAAGAAAAGTCTTTATCGACAACCTAAATTCCGATAACTATGAAAATACTTCACTCCTAACAGAATAGCCTATGCTGAAAAGAAAGAAAAATCTCTTATGAAAATTTAAGCACGTGTAATGCAAATATTCGTTTTATGAGTATAACTACAAAGAACTGCCGATGATTTAAAGAAGGATAAATTCCTGATGAAAATACGAGCTAAATTATTGTTATAAACCAGAGACGAATCAACCATCAGCTTAGAGTATTGCATGATGTGTGAGTCCACAACTTCGTTCTGAATAGACGGTTCAATTTTATCATATACATAAGCGTTGTAACAATTTGATTTTGTTTCGTAATTCGGCCAAACGACCCGTTCAGCCAAACGGCATTCGGCCAAACGACCCGTTCGGCCAAATGGCATTTGGTCAAACGGCATTCGGCCAAACGGCGTTCGGCCAAACGGCCGGACACCTTCTACGAGCACTTCCACTATTATTTATTGAGATTTTTCTTTGCCTAAGTTGCCATTTGCGCATTCGTATGTCTTGTGATAGGCACGATGATAATCGTCATTCAGGGAAATGGTGTTTGGAGGGATGGGTCGTTCGTGGAAATAACATTCGAAGACGGGTATCGTATCTGCTATCTTTAACTAATCATTTTATTAGTTCTAAGGAATGAAGAATGAGCAGTGAGGAATAGAGAATGAGGAGCGACAAATGAGAAGCAGGAATGAGTAATGAGAAGTGAGGGGTGAGGAGTGAGGAACGATAAATTACGAGTGAGGAATAGAGGTGTGAGGAATGAATAGTAAGGAATTTAGGAGTGAAGAAGATTAATGAGGAGTGATGAGTAAGGAATGAGGAATGATGAGGAGGAATGAAAAATGAGGAGTGAAAAGTGTGGATTGAGGAGTAAGGAATTAGAATGAAGTGTGGCGAATTAAGAATGAAGTGTGAGAAATAAGGAGTGAGTAGAAGAACAATGAGCAATGAGGATTGAGGAGTGAAGTTGAAAGTAAGGCACGAGGAATGAGCAATGAAGGAGTGACGATGAGGAATGTGGAGTTAGGAATGAGAAATGATGAATAGGAAAATCTCTCT
>NW_018735824.1:0-35822 GCF_002204515.2 Aedes aegypti | reverse complement strand
TTGCCCAAAACGAATGACGGGCTACTTAGCCTTAAAAAGGTTAAGAGGAATCTGCAATTCTTTTATCTAGACATTAGTTATCCCATATTTTTATTGTTTTTAGCAAAAGTCCTTTTTTTGCATTCTCTATTCATATCAATTTTGGTGAATGGTGAATGTATCTAAAAAATTAGTTTGTGAATATTTTGAATGAATGAAAACTTGTGCACATTTACTAAAGTCATCAAAAAGCTATCTCGATTATTTCTCAAGTTACGAACGTTCTTCGTTGTAAAAACCTTTTTTGTTTTTCAAAATTCAATTCATCTATTTAAACAAAAATGACTTCCTCATGGTTATTCTCCTTAATCACAAAAACATAAATTAATTCCTATGGCGTCAAAATATTGAAGATTCATGTGCGCTATTCATTCAATAATTTGAGCATTTGTAAATATAAATTTTTTTTTTCGAAGAAAACCTTCCATAACTCAAACGCCACTACCCTAAAGGGTCACTACTCCGAAAGCCATCACCCCGAATGGTCATTAGGGATGGTACACAAATTATGTCACGCTAAATTTCGACTTTGTTGACCCCCCCCCCAGCCCCCTTTGACACGTTTTTTGTATGAGTCCTTCGAAAATTTTGTAAGGCTTGTCACGCTTGGCTTGTAGCGTGACTAATTTGTGCATGACCCCTTATCTCGAAGGACACTACCCTGAATGAGCCATTTACCCTGAATAATATGAGATATAATGCAGTATATCTTGAATTGCGGCCGACAAAATTGACGACGCTGTAATCTTAGAGTAACCATTCATGTATGCATCTCTAATGTCAACTGGTAATTAATTATGCGTAAAATTTTAATGCATTTTAATGCATAATTTTAATCAGACAATTTTACTACTTTTATCTTCTTGTGCTTAAACAGTCAAGTTTCTCATGGAACTGCTCACCACTTTCCCACCATCATCATTTCTCCATTGTCTTGAATCAAACACAGCTAATTTTGGATATTTTTCTAAATTGTTAGGGGACTTGTACGAACAGAAGCTTTTTCGTTGAGCAGCTTCAATGCTCTTAAATTCAGTTATTTAATAATATATAAAATTATTTTATATTACATATTGACTAACATTTTAGTGCACATATCCTTATTTTTAAAGTTTAAATGTAAATTGGCTTTACAACAATTATCCTGATAAAACCTCGCCAACATATTCCGCCTCTCTCCATCCTCGACTGTGACCCACGCTCTCCAGGTCCTGGTGTACCTGGTCAATCCACCTAGCTCACTGCGTCCCACATCTTCTTGTTCCGACCGGATTCGTAGCGAACACCATCTTTACAGAGTTGTTGTCCGGCATTCTTGCAACATGCCGTACCCAGCGTATCCTTCCAGCTTTAGCTACCTTCACGATACTGGGTTCGCCGTAGAGTTGAGCGAGCTAGTGGTACATCCATCGCCGCCACACGCCGTTCTCCTGCACGCCGCCGAAGATTGTCCATAGCACTTGGCGTTCGAAAACCCCAAGAGCTTGCAAGTCCTCCTCGAGCATGCCCGTAGAGGACTAACGGTCTTATGAGCGTTTTGTACATCGTGCATTTGGTGCGGGGGTGAATCTTTCTTGACCGCAGTTTCTTCTGGAGCCCATAGAAGGCACGACTTCCGCTGATGATGCGCCTTCGTATTTCCCACTAACATTGTTGTCAGTTCATGCAAAAATAAGGTTTTGGCGTAGAAAAATGTATGGAAACTTTTTTTGCACGGCCGTGTAAAAAAAATCCGTGCAAACAGAAAATCGGGTGTAGTGTTATAGAGTCCAGAAAATATCGAGAAACATATCGAAGACACTATATATCTCAAACTGACGGTTTGGGTGCAAACATTTTTGTCTTCTTTCTTCGGGACCAATTTGCACTGTTATTAAGAAATTCAATGCACCTTTTTATTTTATACAAAGAAATTCCTTTCATTATTTGTCATTAATATTATGACAATAACAACTAGTAATGACTTGTTTAGTGGTATAATTTTTACATATTCGAAATCTACGTTAAAAATTGAACCAGAACCCAAAATTTCATTTTTTACTACAGTCGAACCTTGTTATAGCGACATCGCGAGGAACCGTCGAAAGAGAGAAAAAGTCGTCATAGAGAATAGGTATAACATCAAAA
This sequence comes from Aedes aegypti, assembly GCF_002204515.2. Taxonomy (NCBI): domain Eukaryota; kingdom Metazoa; phylum Arthropoda; class Insecta; order Diptera; family Culicidae; genus Aedes; species Aedes aegypti. The sequence goes on along the minus strand of NW_018735824.1, from coordinate 33,656 downwards.
TATGTTTTCAAGGGACCATATAATGTCGCTACGAAGAGCTTTTGTCGCTATAAAAGCTGTCGTTATAACGAGCTTCTACTGTAATTTTAAAACATGTTTGAAATTAGTATGGAAATCATTTTTGAATCACTCCTCGGCAAATTTTACTTCAGGACAAGCTATCATTATATAAATTGAAATGTCATTGAGTATATGGATTGAAATCTTTTTTAATCATTGTATTTTATAAATTTAGATATAGAAGCGCAATAAAATTGAGTTATTCTTGGAAAAATGTGCTTTTTTATCACTATAGAATCCAATTAACATATTATTATAAATATTGTTAGAACTTAATTTTTTAAAAGCGAAACTAAAAATTCAATGTTGTAACATTTGGCAGATAGTCATTCCGTTAAACATCTGCCAAGTTCTCAATTTTTGCAGGTAGTCGTATTTTTTGTAAGTATTTTTACAGTAACATAAAACTCTTTGTAAAAATATTCGAGATTCGCAAAGGTTTCTTGAAGATTACCATCGGATTCCAAGTGATTTCAAACGGTTTGAATGGTTTATATTATATAATATATATATATATATATATATATATATATAATATATATATATATATAATATATATATAATATATTAATATATATATATATATATATATATATATATATATATATATTATATATATATATATATATAAATATATATAATATAATTATATATATTTATATATATATATATATAATATATATATATATATATATATATATATATATATATATATATATATATATATATATATATATATATATATAATATATATAATATATATAATATAATAATATATTAAGAAATTTGTAATTAGAAGGCATAATGTGAGTCTGATTGTCAAATTGAGACGAAAGCATGCGACAAATACGTGTTCTTGTAAGAATCAAACTCATGAATCCGTGTATCAAAATCGTAGTTTACCAACTGCATAACATAAAACTTTATAAGTGTGCGAAAAAAAATAAGTACCGTAAATTTGATTTGATTTGTAAATTAAATTTGATAGTTTTTTCGAAGAAAACTTGAATATTTATGAATGCTGTTTCAAAGAATTTTAATTCATATTCTTAAAAACAAGTACTGGTATCCTAACTATCGATTGCAGTTGATAGATATCCAAAAGATTTATTCTTAATGGATAAAGTTTTCCATATAATCGAAAGTCGGTTTTCTGTTTTGGGATAACTTTTATAATAGAGCATCAATTGAACAAAATTGGATGAATTACGGAACATATGTGGCGTTGTATACCTTTAGGCGTTTAACGCTATATGGAAATTTCTGACTTAGATTACAAAAAATGGTCCCAGTTTGTAAAAATAGTTTTCGCTAAGGGTTTTGAGATCGAATTCGAGCTCTACTAAAACTAGGCTATCAAGTATAAGTGACGAATTCATCATGACTTCATCAAACAGTGATCGTAGAATAGATTGTTGGAGAACATTTCAAAATTGCTAAAATCTTATAAGTTTTGCTTATTTGCATATAAATTCTCAAATATACTTGATTCCAACGAAAATAGCTTAACATGAAGTGTCATACTAATACTCTTTACTTTTTCATTCGTTTTGCTTAACACATTAATAGAACTTTGTTATTTCGTTTAGTATGTTGAGAGTCTCGCACTATCAAAGTTACCCGCATTATCAAAGTTACCCCGTTTTACGGTACATGCTTTTTTTTTTGAAAATCCTTGTCAATCGAACTTCTAAGTGTGAAAACTACTAAAAATTTCTTAGATTGAATAGGCTTAGAATACCTCCGATTTTGGGAATCTCTATAAACATCTGAAAGTCCTTTGAAATTCATTGGAAAAGGTGTGCTTCGAATGTTGTGCTCCGAACTCAACCTTAATTTAAAATCATAACGAAATTTTCAAGTCAAGAGTATATCTTTACCTTCATTTCGTACCAAGGATATTTTCCACGCGATACGATTCTCCTCCACGGCAAGTGCACTCGTAAAATGGAATCAATCAAGCGTGTCTTGTTCTTAGTGATTTAACAGAACGAAAGTGCCAGACTGATCGGAAAAATGTCCTGTAAGAAATAATGGGGGAAAACTCGCGCAAAACTGTTTGTCGACGCCATTCGTCCTTTCCGCTCAAGTTACGCTGAAAGCAAAGTTTTAGCAGCCTGGTTTGACTTTCCGTACCCTATCTTATCCATATATCTCATCGCGCAGAGTTGGTTGGAACTAAGTCCTACCAACAGCAACAATAATTGAACAGCTCTTGGCTTTCAATTTTTATGCCAGAGCTTATACATAGTCGAATCGTTCTAGAACAGTCCAAAGTTGTACGACTGCACAGCATCCAGCAACCGTTCGCTTAACAACTTTGTGGCGTTGAAATATTTATGAATAAATCATTGTGTTTGCTTCATTTTCACATTATCTTCGAGACACGTTCAAGCCGTACACAGCATAGCCCCGGAATGGTCCGAGAAAAGATTTACATGTTTCTGAAGCCAACCACAGCTTCCAGCCGCCAGTGTTAGATTCTGCATTGGAAGAGTTTTCGGTAAGACCAGGGTTGGCCTCAGCGCCATCCGTTCTCCTATGAACCATGACATCGTTGTCAGTTCTCAAAATGTAATTATTGCAGTTTGATTCGAATCGGAAGAATGTTCTGAAAGTCCAGGATCGTATCAACATCACCTTGAACCGACCCTAAGTGGAACACTAAGTGGGTGGTAGAAAAGTTGGACAACTCCTTCTCTAAGCCGAACCGATAACGTTTGAGAAAAATAAAATATGAGTTATGGCTGCAACAGAACTGCTGTGAAGTTGAAGAACAATTCTGGCCAACAGTGAGAGGGCGACGATGATCAACAAAGATACATACGCATGTCATCGCCTGCACCGAAAACGGGGATTATTTATTTATTTGATGATCCAAACCGAAGCCAGGCGATAACGAGAAAAGTTGTGAACCAAATCGAAACAGATCACAAATGGTATGATAATTAAGTTTTTATGGTTATGCTGTGCATTCCCAAGTCTTGTGGGGTTACCCAGAAGAAGAATAAGACATCTATGTGTTGTAGTTTAGCAAGTGCGAGCTGCCCCAAATGGGCAACATGGGAATAATTTTGCTGGAATAAAACTGTGGTGTTTGTGAGTATGTGAGCCGGAGCTGTGGAAAATCCTCCTCAGAGTACATATTGCACTGGCTCCATCCCATTAACCGAACGCCATTACCCCGAACGCCACTACCCCGAATGCCACTACCCGAATGGGTCACTACCCGAAAGCCATTACCCCGAATGGGTCATTACCCCGAACGCCACTACCCGAATGAGCCATTACCCTAATAGTATTAGATACAGTGAAATATATTGTTTTGCGGGCAAAAATGCGTCTCTTATGAAAACTGGTACTTAATAGCGCGTAAAATTCGTCGGTTAAATGTTCATCATATATTTTCCCTTCTTTTTATGTCAACTCTTCTTTTGAAATATGTAGTTGGCAACTCTTCTCATTCCTTCGGAGACGGTACCTTTTATCGGCCCAGTGGGCACTTTCGCAGTTCAAGGGTTCATTTACAAATTTCATAATTTTTCTATTTTTGACACCTACCCACCCGTTCGTACCACTTTTTGTATGGACAACATTTTTTGTCCCCTTCAGCGTTACGAAACTTGTGAATGGGCTTTTGATAAAATAGCCGTTTATTGACTGAGAGCTCCCCTGTTCAACTTACCATTATTGTTGTTCTATTGTCCCTGGGCATAGAACGTCAAGGAAATGCTCAATGCATAAGATCCACCACCAGAGGAATTTGAACCCATTTTTGCGGGAATTTTTGCGTGAACACAGATATTTGAACTTCTTGTTTTTAAGCAAATATGTTCCTTTCTTGTGTATATATGTTGTGTCATAGCATGATTTACATATCATATTGTTACATATCACGTTGTTACAGTGATCATTCACGTCATAGCTGCAAACATTTCAGCAGAAATTTCCCCTTCTTTCTTAAATAGGCGCTCTTTCAAGTTTTCGTTGGACAAGCTAGTCATTAATATTTCCATATATAACAGCTTTTTTGAAGAAATATATCCTAAAGGCATTCACTCAAGTGAATCCTCCTATAATTCTAATCAGTAATTTTCCCTTTCTTTCATCTTCTTGTATTGAAACAGACAGGTCTCTTATGAATTTGCTCACCGCTTTGCTGTCATCATCATTTCTTCATAGTGCTGAATCGGAAAAAATTGTGATTATCCCATCGAAATTCAAATTAATGATCCCACAAACCAACGAAAGTTTTTACTGTAGCGGCAATCAAAGGCCGCCGTTTTTCTAACATGTACAAGTGTATTAACGTTTCCTTGCTTTAGTGGAACGGTTGTCTATCAGGTGTGGTTTTTATGCGGTTTCCATAGACGAACACTTGCAGCGATTATCTCAGGTGATCTTCCATTACCGCAGTTTACGAAACAAAATCTTTAAGGAGATCTTTATGCTAGTAGTCCGACACCTACAAAAATGAGTAAAGGAAGTGGGTTCCGACGTTCAATAAGAAAACTTTACTACATCCTAATTTTGTGCATATTATAGCTATCCTTTGCATAACAAATTCACCCTTCTTTTCGAAATAGGCTGTCTTCAGAGCATTGCAATGTCGCTGTGTGAATCTCACCAAAATAGAGGACAAATCAAAATAAAACTTAGTATTCAAAAATTATTAGCTAAAAAAACTAGCTGCTTTTATATCTTCTAATGTTTGAAATATAAATTGTTGAGCCAATCGTTAAATACTTATAAGGAATCGTACAATTATCTCCCCACTCTCTCACTAGAACAAGTTTCAAATTTTATGCATTCGGGTAATGGCGTTCGGGGTAGTGACCCATTCGGGTAGTGGCGTTCGGGGTAATGACCCATTCGGGGTAATGGCTTTCGGGGTAATGGCGTTCGGGGATGGCATTCGGGGTAGTGGCGTTCGGGGTAGTGTCATAGAATCATTGCACTGCTTCTGACAGAACAGGAACGTCCATAAAACTCGAGAAATCCGGTTGTATGTTGGGCATATGGCACAAACTGCATACCCTGTCTTGTGTTCCAGCATTTCCTTGCCTGGTTTGGTTAGAGGGATAATTCCTTTTTTGCGCTTCGAGTATATGTTATTATTGGCCAAGCCATTCAGTAGTCATGTGCATCCTATATTTTTGCTCCAAAGGCCACAAGTCTGCGGCTGAAGCACTGGCGAAATGGAAACTCGATGAAATGCAATAAAATAAAATGAGGATTTATTGGTTTTCTAATGGCTTTACTTGGAAACGGTTATTAAGTGATTGGGGATTTAAGTTTGTCGTTTTTATTATATTATTAATTCAGGCAAGGCTCGACAGACGAGAACCGAGTGAAGCCTTCCGAACTGGAGCCGATGTTTATTTTCGTATCCTGTTTTGGATTTGGAAGGTTGGTAAATTGAAGTTAGGAAATGTGTAGGTTTGCTGCATAACTAAGAGAAGTGGATTTGGATGCAGAATGGGGTACAGCCATAATCTTATCACGCTAATCACTGTTGATAGTAAAATTACATATATCATGCCTCATATTGGCCTGGCTACTGTAGTGGCACAGGAAGTGGGTAGGGACAGGTAGGGACATGTACTACGCACGAAAAATATCTGGGTAGTGCCAGGTTAAAGGAATTGTCCTACCCACGATAAAAAAACAGGTCAAGCAGGAAAGTTGAAAAATAAAATGGATGACGCCGTACTTATTATTATGGAACATGGAAGACACAATAAGTTTCTATGAAAAATATTTTTAAATTTTTTTTAATAAATATTTAAATTATGACGAATTTTGAGGATATTTTTAAAACATTGTTTGTAGAAATTCCAGCGAAACGTTTGCTGAAGTTTCTGCGCGATGAAACATTTTTTAAGTTTTACATGCAGAATTTTTGCTATAGCCAGGTCACTCCAGTGCAAATAAAAACAATAAAAAACAAATTCATATAATTTTTGCTGTTCATCCATTCGTTAGCTAGAAACAGATGAGAAATAAGAACAACCTCACTATAGTTGTAAAGGCAAGCAGTTTGATATGGTTTTTGTCAAAACTGTTAATAAATGTTATAAATAGGAAGTATATATAAAATGAATGCTAAAAAAGTTTTTTATGTGATCGTAGGGAAGTTCTTACGTTAGCACACCCAAAAAATGGAATGTGTAATAAAAGTTGATCCAATAAATGATTCTTTTTTAAAGTCTCTATTTACAATGAAAGGTTTCTAAAATATCTATTTTTAACCAAAATGTCTCTAAAGTCTCATTTTTACTTATTCTGTTTGCATTGAATCCTGATGCAAAATTGTACAGGCTCCGAAGAAAACCTCCAGAACTTTTAACGGGTTCAACAGGCTCTTCAAGAATTTAGCTGTGATTCCCCGAGGGAAAAGTTTCAGGAATTTTAGCATAAGTGATTTATTTAGAATACCTTCGAGGTCTCCTACAGGGATCACTCAAAAAAAAAATCTAGATTTTCTGTACCTTTTCTAACAAAAAATTTTTCTAGCGATTTTTTTATGGATGCTTAGAAAAATTCTTACAGGAATTCGCTCGAGGAAATCCTCAAAACTCCATTAGCTACAACCTCCAGATAATTTCATTCAAACATTTTTTTTCACAAAAACTATTCTCTAAAAATATTTTTTGCCAAATCCTTCAAATGAATTAATCTTAGGAGGTCTTCCAAAGATTTCTACAGAATTTTTTCCGGAGAAATTCACAAGGTTTATTCCAAAGTAGCTCAAGTTTTTTTTTTAGAAACCCTGCAAAAATTCTCCACTTTGTTCATGCGTATGCCTTCAAAGAATTAAATCCAGGTTTCCTCACAGAAATCCAAAATTTCTGAAACCCCTCAAACGAATCAAACAAATCTATTCTTTTCCTAGGAATATTTTGGCTAGCAGTTTCGAGTACCAAGGTATTAATCCCCTGCCAGTTTACCAAAACATCTTCTGGACCACACATCAACAGGCAATGTTTTCCAACTAATTCTGTCCCTGTCCAAGTCATAGAGTTCCGTGGGATTACTCTGAACTAATTTCTATAAGATATGTGCTGCTCATATGGTTTTTTGCATTTTTGATATAATACTTGTTAAAAATAGTCGTCAGTGCGGGAGAATGCGTGAGGCTATGGCTCGGAGATGTTGAGGCATCTGACTTTTTTTTTTTAATATTTCAGCAAACTGGGTCCTTGGAAAACATGTCATCTCTCCCTTTATGCGGATATTGAAGGGGGACATATAGTAGGGGACGTATGCGATTACAGAAACCAAAAGTCATGCAACTGCGTTCAAGAGACCATCAAGTTAGCCATGCATCTTTATAGCAAGACTGTTTTGAATTTCATTTAATTTTAAACCATAATTATAGACGCCAATTTGTTATTTTAAGTATTTGAGGCAACGTCGTTTTATAAATGGACAGTTTTTTTTCAACGTAACGAAAATTAATAAATTGTTATCATTTTGTTACGGAAAAGCAAACAGCATATTTTGCGTTTGAACCTATTGATTATATTTTTGAAGGATTAATTTCAAAATGTTTTGCAGTTTTGTTAACGTGATGAAATATTGTGCCACTAGCAAAATAAATCAACATGTCTCATAAAAAAAAACTGCTGATTCGATTCTAAAGTTTTAAAAGTTCAGTTGGATCCACTAGTAGAGTACTGATTTATTTGTTATGTTGCAACTTCCAATATTGATCCTTGCAGTTCCAAGTCCCACAAGCGAACATTTATAAGCATAGTCAATTTTAAGTTTCATATTTGCATTTAATTACTCAAATAATAAAGATGTGAAAACCAAACAAAAAATGCAAAGTTAAAAAACGCTTAATGGCCGACCAGAAGAAATATAAAAATATTCTGCTTTATAATGCAAAAAATCGGCCATTCCTCAAGATATATTCCTATTTCTCTACTCCTCTGATAGTAAAATTCCTATCTACATGCTATTAAAACCAATCGCTTAATCAGCTTACACACCGCTCCCAATTCGCCTCTTAGACGATTATCAATTCTTCATTGTTTAATTATAAGGTGAGCCGGGGCAACCGCTATCGTACGACACCATTCCGAGCGGAGGAGGCCCAACGAAACATAAAAACTGCCATGTCGTTCGCGCTGCTCCTTTTTCCTTACGGAACGATTGCGGAAACCCCCGCTCCCAGCGGAGAGCGTTGTGGCGTTAGGTTTGTTTGTCACCATTAAAGAACTCATTCCGGGGGCAGTTGGCGAACGAGAACAAGGAACTCAGGTGGGCAGCGTGTCCTGTTGATGCATTTGTTTGATCCTTTGATCTCTGTGTTGCGTGGTGTCTGTATCTCGTTCTTACTGGCATCAAAATATCGAAAATATTGATTATCCTAAAACTAAAATTCAAACCTCAACTCCGCGAGCACCGCGGCAGCGCCTGCTGGTGGCCGTTGTGAAGGAGGGAAGTCGTTTCCCCGGTAAGAGGTCGATGGCCATCGTCAGGGCTAGCATCTCCCCGGGGAGGACAACGTTCTCTGGCCATCATAGTATATGACTCTGCAGCAGTGAATACAACAGGCCGCGCACTATGGGAAGAAAACTACTAATTGTTGGCCAAAACCTCTAGCAATCTTGGACATTCACTTAGGATATTAGAACAAAGGTGTCTTCGGAATATTTGTCAGAATAGCATTCAAGTGTATATATTTGGCTCAAAATACATCAAACTCTTAGGTAAGCATCCCCTCATTGCGCTAGTAATTTTGGCCTACAAAAGTAGGTTTCAGTCCCATAGTGAGGCCGACGCAGCCACCATCATAATCTCGCAGGCCCAATGAATGGGGGGGGGGATGATTGTTTTGCTCGCTGCAGTCGACTGAGGGAGAAAATGAAATTTCGATATCGAGTGAACGCGCGCGCGGGTAATGCTATCACAATATTATCGGTTCAATTTTCGGGTTCCTTGGGAAGCCACACTTGGAGGCCAGATATGCCCAGTGGAATGCTGCGATAGATTTCCGAGTGGTTTCGTGGATGACGGTCAGTTTTGGGGCTTAGTTTATGTCTGCGGGGGATGAATCCTAGTGACGAATTGTATTGCCCTTGATGTATGAAAGGAACATAAAATGTTGTTGTGCCTCAATTACGGTGATCCCTCTTGAAGAGATTTTTCTCTGGAAATGTACGCCCAAATTAAATATGTTTTAGACGATGTCGCAGCATGACGTTTTGGGATGCTGGAGAGCACGTCTAAAGCCTTATTTGAAAGATAGATTGAAAAAGAAAAAAAAAAATTTTGATTGAAATCCGAACAATCTCAGGGAAAGGTCGAATTTTGTCGTGGGATCATTAACTGTTGTCGTGCAACCTGATAATGTGTACAAGTTGCCACCAAAAGTTCCATCAGAAAAAAAAATGATTCTTAATATCATTTTAATATTAACTTTTAACCATTCAATTCATTTCTTATATCTAGGTGTTTCGTGTAAGCAATAATACAATCCTAATTTAATAAAAAACTGAACTAATACATTTTGAAAATCTATATTGCAACCACAATTACAAGTTCATACTTTTTACATAAAAACCGAAATAATACTTGTCCGGTTTTAAAAGGCAATAGGTTACTTAGATGTTTCATTTTTTCAGGAAAATGTGCCAACTGAAATTTAAAACTTATGTTACATATTTCATTAAATGCTTTAATACTACTGTGGAATATTGATGAATACGGATAGTATTAAGCATTTTAATTGAAATATTGTAACATAAGCTTAAATTTCAGTTGGCACATTTTCCTGAAAAAAAATGAAAACATGCCTAAGTAACCTTATTGCCTTTTAAAACCGGACAAAGTAGTATTTCGGTTTATGTAAAAAGTATGAACTTGTATTGTGGATTGCAATATAGATTTTCAAATGTATTAGTTCAGTTTTATTAAATTAGGAATTGATATGCCTTACACGAAAACACCTAGATATAAGAAGATTGAATTGAATGGTTAAAAAGTTAAATATTAAAATGAATTAAGAAAATCATTTTTTTTTCTGATGGAATATTTTGGTTGCAACTTGTACACATTACAGGTTGCACGACAACAGTAATGATCCCACGTACAAAAATTCGGACTTCCCTGAGATTGTTCGAGTTCAATCAAAACTTTTTCAATTCTACTTTCAAATTAGGCTAGACGTGCTTTCCCAGCATACAAACGTCATGCTGCGTAACATCGTGTCTACAAACCATATTAATTTGGCGTAAATTTCCAGAGGAAATCTCCTTCAAGAGGGACAACGTAATTGAGGCAACCAACAACCATTTATGTGTACCTTCATACATCCAGGGCAATACAATTCGTCCACTAGGATTCATCCCCCGCAGACATAAAACTTAAGCCCCAAAACTGACCGTCATACCGAAACCACTCCCGGAAAATCTTATCGCACATTCACTGTGGCATATCCTGGCCTCCAATGTGGCTTCCCAAGGAACCCGAAATTGACCGATAATATTGTGAAATAGCATTACCCGCGTCTGCGGTTCACTCGATATGAATCATTTTTCCCTCCAGTCGACTGCAGCGAAGCAGAAAACAATCATCCCCCCCCCCATTCATTGGGCCGGTGCGAGATATGATGGGGCTGGCGGCTCACTATGCGGAACTGAAACCTATTTTGGTAGGCCAAAATATTACTAGCGATGCAGGGGATGCTTCCTAAAGGTTTGATGTATTTGGCAAATTATATATACTTGAATGGGGTCTGACAAATATTTTCGAAGACCACCTTGTTCTAATATCCTAGTTTGAAGTTCGCAAGATTGCTAGAGGTTTTTGGCCAACAATATTATTTTCTAGTCCCATAGTGCGGCCTGTGTATCACTGCTGCGAGTCATATACTATGATGGCCGAGAACCGTCTGTCCCTCCCCCGGAGATGCTAGCCTAGAACATGCACGACCGCAACATAATTGCCCCTTTCCCAAAACGGCCAACAGAGCTGCTGTGCGAGTGTGAGGTTTGAAATTTAGTTTTTATGGATAATCAATATTTTTCGATATTTTGATGCATTAGAACGAGATACACACACAACGCAACACAGAGGACAAGGATCAAACAAATGCATCACAGGACACGCTGCCCACGCGGGTTTTCCTTGTCCGTTCCGAAACTGCCCCGGAATGAGTTCTTAATAGACAAAACAACACTCTAACGCCAAAAACGCTCTCCGCTTGGCAGCGGGGTTTCCAAATCGTTCCGTAAGGAAAAGGAGCAGCTGCAACGATGGAGTTTATAGTTTCGTTGGCGCTTTCTCGCTCGGGATGGTGTCAGCTACGATAGCGGTTGCCGGCTCACCTTATTAATTAAAAAACAATCGAAGGAATTGATATCGTCTAAAGAGTGCGAATTGGACGAGGGTGTGTATAGCTGATTAAGCGATTGTTTTAATTAGCTGTAGATAGGAATTTTACTATCAAGTAGAAGAAATAGAATATATCTCAGAGGGAATGCGATTTTGCATTATAAGCAGAGATATTTTATATTTCTTCCTTCGGTCCCATTAAGTCGTTTTAACTTTGCATTTTTTTGTTGGTTTTCATCTTTATGATTTGAGTAATTAAATGCAAAATTATGAAACTTAAAGTGACTATGCTTATAAATGTTCGCTGGGGATTGGAACTGCAGGATCATATTGGAGTTGCAAACATAACAAATAAATCAGTACTCTACTAGTGATCCAACTGAATTTTAAAAGCTTTAGAATCGATTCAGCAAGTTTTTTTTTATGAGACATGTTATTATTTTGCCTGAGTTGGCCAAACAATATTTCATCAACGTAAACAAAACTGCAAAACATTTTGAAAATAATCCTATCAAAAATATAATCAATAGGGTTCAAACCAAAATATGTGTTTCTTTTCCGTAACCAAAATGATAACAAATTTATAATTTTCGTTACTTGAAAAAAAAAACTGTCCATATTATAAACAGTGCACTCAAATACTTAAAATAACAAATGCGTTATAATTATGGTTTAAAATTAAATGAATCAAACAGCTTGGCTATAAAAGATGCATGGCTACTTATGGTCTCTTGGAACGCAGTTGCACTGCTTTTTGTTCTGTAACTCGATACGTCCCTAAAACTATATGGCCCTTCAATATCGATGTAAGGAGAGATGACTGTATTTCCAAGACAGTTTGCTAAATTAATAAAAAAAAAAAATCATTCAAATCTCGGATAGTGTCCGCAAGAAACTTTTAAAACAAATGATCTCAAAAAAAAAAATAGCACAATTACTATAGAAATTTGTACAGAATGATTGAGAAAGTTGGAAAAAAACATGCTGTTTGAGTGTGCGTCCAAGATGTTTGGTAAAACTGCGAGGATTAATAACTTGGATGAAAATTGCCTAGAAAATATAAACCTAGGAAAAAGAATAGATTTGTTTGAATTCGTTTGAGGGTGTTTTCAAGAAAATTTTGGATTTCTGTGAGGAAAACTGGATTAATCTTGAAGGCATACGCATGAACAAGTGGAGGAATTTTGCAGGGTTTCTAAAAAAAACTTGAGCCTACTTTGGAATAAACCTTTGTGGATTTCCTCGGAAAAAAATTCTGTAGAAAATCTTTGAGACCTCCTAGATAATTCATTTGAAGGATGGCAAAAAAAATATTTTAGGATAGTTTTGAAAAAAAAATGTTTGAGAAATGACTGGAGTTGTAGCCTATGGAGTTTTGAAGGATTTCCTGGAGCGAATTCTGTAGAAAATTTTTCTAAGCATCCATAAAAAATCGCTAGAAAAATTTTTGTTAGAAAAGTACAGAAAATCTAGATTTTTTTTTGAGTGATCCCTGTAGGAGGACTTGAATAGGTATTCTAATAAATCACTATGCTAAATCCTGAACTGTTCCTCGGGAATCACAGGTAAAATTCTTGAAAAGCCTGTTGAACCCGCTTAAAGTTCTCTGAGGTTTCTTCGGAGGCCTGTACAATTTTGCATCAGGATTCAATGCAAACAGAAGTAAGTTAAAAATGCAGACTTTAGAGACCATTTTTGGTTAAAAATAGATATTTTAGAAAACCTTCATTGTAAATAGAGACTTTAAAAAGAATCATATTGGATCAACTTTTATACACATTCCATTTTGGGGTGTGCTAACGTAAGAACTTCCACTACGATCACATTAAAAACTTTTTTTAGCATTGCATTTTATATATTACTTCCTTATTTATAACATTTATTAAACAGTTTTGACAAAAAACCATATCAAACTGCCTTGCCTTTACAACTATAGTGAGGTTGTTCTTATTTTCTCATCTGTGTCTAGCTAACGAATGGATGAACAGCAAAAATTATATGAATTGTTTATTGTTTTTATTTGCACTGGAGTGACCTTGGCTAATCGCAAAAATTTGCCATGTAAAACTTAAAAAAATGTTTCATCGCGCGAGGAAACTTCAGCAAACGTTGCGCTGGAATTTCTACAACAATGTTTTAAAAAATATCCCTCAAAAATTCGTCATAATTTAAATATTTATTAAAAAAATTTAAAAATATTTTCATAGAAACCTTATGGAGTCTTCCATGTTCCATAAATAATAAGTTACGGCGTCAATTCCATTTTTATTTTTCAAACTTTCTGCTGACCTTGTTTCTTATCGTGCGGTAGACAATCCTTTAACGCACTACCCCAGATATTTTCTGCGTAGTTACAGTCTACCTGTTCCTACCCACTATCCTGTGCCACTACCAGTAGCCAGGCAATATGAGTCAGATTATGTAATTTTACTATCAACAGATTAGCGTTGATAAAGATTATGCTTACCATTACTGCTCAAAATCCACTTCTCTTATTATGCAGCAAACCTCACATTTCCTAACTTCAATTTACAACCTTCCAAATCCCAAACAGGATACGAAAAATAAACATCTGGCTCCAGTTCCGGAGGCTTTCAACTCGGGTTCTTCGTCTGTCGAGCCTTGCCTGAAATAATAAATAATAAAAACGGACAAAAACTTAAATCCCCAATCAACTTAATAACGTTTCCAAGTTAAACATCTATTAGAAAAAAACAATTAAATCCTCATTTTATTTTTATTGCATTTCATCGAGTTTCCATTTCGCCAGTGCTTCAGCCGCAGACTATGTGGCCTTGCGAGCAAAAATATAGGATGCACATGACTACGAATGCTTGGCCAATAATAACATAATACTCGAAGCAAAAAAAGAATTACTCCCTCTAACCAAACCAGGCAGGAAATGCTTGGAAACAAGGACAGGGTATGCAGTTTGCCAATGCCCAACAACAACCGGATTTCTCGAGTTTTATGGACGTTCCTGTTCTGTCAGAAAGGCAGTGCAATGCATTCTATGAACACTACCCCGAACCCACACCCCGAATGCCACTACCCCGAAACGCCATTACCCCGAAAGCCATTTTACCCCGAATGGGTCATTACCGAACGCCACTACCCCGAATGGGTCACTACCCCGAACGCCCATTACCCCGAAATGCATAAAATTTTGAACTTGTTCTAGTTGAGAGAGTGGGGAGAAATTGTACGATTCCTTATAAGTTATTTAACGATTGCCAACAATTTATATTTCAAACATTAAGAAGATATAAAAGCAAGGCTAGTTTTTAGCTAATAATTTTGGAATTAACTAAGTTTTATTGATTTGCTCTAATTTTGGTGAGATCACACAAGCGGACATTGCAATGCTCTTTGAAGGAACAGCCTATTCGAAAGAAGGGTGAATTTTTATGCCAAGCGATAGCTAATAATATGCCAACAAAATTAGGATGTAGTAAAGTTCTATGAACCCGGAACCACTTCCTTTACTCAATTTTTGTAGGTGTCGGACTACTAGCATAAAGGATCTCACTTAAAGATTTTGTTTCGTAACTGCGGTAATGGAAATCACCCTGAGATGTAATCGCTGCAAGTGTTCGTCTATGAAGACCGCATAAAAACCAACCTGATAGACAACCGTTCCACTAAAAAAGCAAGGAAAAACGTTAATACACTTGTACATGTTAGAAAAACGGCGGCCTTTGATTGCCGCACAGTAAAAACTTTCGTTGGTTTTGTGGGATCATAATTTGAATTTCGATGGATAATCACAATTTTTCGATTCAGCACTATGAAGAAATGATGATGACAGCAAAGCGGTGAGCCAAATTCATAAGAGAGCCTGTTCGTTTCAATACAAGAAGAGAAAGAAAGGGGAAAATTAACTGATTAGAATTATAGGAGGATTCACTTGACGTGAATGCCTTAGGATATATTTCTTCCAAAAAAGCTGTTATATATGGAAATATAATGACTAGCTTGTCCAACGAAAATTTGGAAAGAACAGCCTATTTAAGAAAGAAGGAAATTTCTGCTGAAATGTTTGCAGCTATGACGTGAATTGATCACTGCTAAACAACTGATATGTAACAATATGAATAGTCATATCATGCTATGACACAACATATATACACATAGAAAGAACATATTGCTTAAAAACAAGAAGTTCAAATATCTGTGTTTCACGCAAAATTCCCGCAAAAAATGGGTTCCAAATTCCTCTGGGGTGATCTTATGCATGAGCATTCCTTGACTCTATGCCCAGGACAAAGAACAACAATAATGGTAAGTTGACAAGGGAGCTCTCAGCAATAAACGGCTTATTTTATCAAAAGGCCCATTTCACAAGTTTCGTAACCTGAAGGGACAAAAATGTTGTCCTACAAAAAAGTGGTACGAAAAACGGCGGTGGGTAGTGTCAAAAATAAGAAAATTATGGAAATTTGTAAATGAAACCCTTGAACTGCGAAAGTGCCACTGGGCCGATTAAAAAGGTACCGTCTCCGAAGGAATGAGAAGAGTTTGCCAACTACATATTTCAAAAGAAGAGTTGACAATAAAAAAGAAGGGAAAATATAATTGCATGAACATTTAACCGACGGAATTGACGCGCTATTTAAGTACCAGTTTTCATAAGAGACGCATTTTGCCCGCAAAACAAATTATAATTTCACTGTATCTAATACTATTAGGGTAATGGCCTCATTCGGGTAGTGCGTTCGGGGTTAATGGACCCCAATTCGGGTAATGGCTTTCGGGGTAGTTGACCCATTCGGGGTAGTGGCATTCGGGGTAGTGGCGTTCGCGGTATGGCGTCGGGGTTAATGCGGGATGGAGCCAGATGCAATATTACTCGAGGAGATTTCCACAGCTCCGGCTCACATACTCACAAAAACACCACAGTTTATTCCAGCAAAATATTTCCCATGTTGCCCATTTGGGGCAGCTCGCACTTGCTAAACTACAACACATAGATGGCTAATTCTTCTTCTGGTAACCCCACAAGACTTGAAGCACAGCATAACCATAAAAACTTAATTATCATACCATTTGTGATCTTGTTCGATTTGGTTCACAACTTTTCTCGTTATCGCCTGGCTTCGGTTTGGATCATCAAATAAATAAATAACTCCCGTTTTCGGTGCAGGCGATGACATGCGTATGTATCTTTGTTGATCATCGTCGCCCTCTCACTGTTGGCCAGAATTGTTCTTCAACTTCACAGCAGTTCTGTTGCAGCCATAACTCATATTTTATTTTCTCAAACGTTATCGGTTCGGCTTAGAGAAGGAGTTGTCCAACTTTTCTACCACCCACTTAGTGTTCCACTTAGGGTCGTTCAAGGTGATGTTGATACGATCCTGGACTTTCAGAACATTCTTCCGATTCGAAAAACTGCAATAATTACATTTTGAGAACTGACAACGATGTCATGGTTCATAGGAGAACGGATGGCGCTGAGGCCAACCCTGGTCTTACCGAAAACTCTTCCAATGCAGAATCTAACACTGGCGGCTGGAAGCTGTGGTTGGCTTCAGAAACATGTAAATCTTTTCTCGGACCATTCCGGGGCTATGCTGTGTACGGCTTGAACGTGTCTCGAAGATAATGTGAAAATGAAGCAAAACAAATGATTTATTCATAAATATTTCAACGCCACAAAGTTGTTAAGCGAACGGTTGCTGGATGCTGTGCAGTCGTACAACTTTGGACTGTTCTAGAACGATTCGACTATGTATAAGCTCTGGCATAAAAATTGAAAGCCAAGAGCTGTTCAATTATTGTTGCTGTTGGTAGGACTTAGTTCCAACCAACTCTGCGCGATGAGATATATGGGATAAGATAGGGTACGGAAAGTCAAACCAGGCTGCTAAAACTTTGCTTTCAGCGTAACTTGAGCGGAAAGGACGAATGGCGTCGACAAACAGTTTTGCGCGAGTTTTCCCCCCATTATTTCTTACACCGGACAATTTTCCGATCAGTCTGCACTTTCGATTCTGTTAAATCACTAAGAACAAGACACGCTTGATTGATTCCATTTTACGAGTGCACTTGCCGTGGAGGAGGAATCGTATCGCGTGGAAAATATCCTTGGTACGAAATGAAGGTAAAGATATACTCTTGACTTGAAAATTTCGTTATGATTTTAAATTAAGGTTGAGTTCGGAGCACAACATTCGAAGCACACCTTTTCCAATGAATTTCAAAGGACTTTCAGATGTTTATAGAGATTCCCAAAATCGGAGGTATTCTAAGCCTATTCAATCTAAGAAATTTTTAGTAGTTTTCACACTTAGAAGTTCGATTGACAAGGATTTTCAAAAAAAAAAAGCATGTACCGTAAAAACGGGGTAACTTTGATAATGCGGGTAACTTTGATAGTGCGAGACTCTCAACATACTAAACGAAATAACAAAGTTCCTATTAATGTGTTAAGCAAAACGAATGAAAAAGTAAAGAGTATTAGTATGACACTTCATGTTAAAGCTATTTTCGTTTGGAATCAAGTATATTTGAGGATTTATATGCAAATAAGCAAAACTTATAAGATTTTAGCAATTTTGAAATGTTCTCCAACAATCTATTCTACGATCACTGTTTGATGAAGTCATGATGAATTCGTCACTTATACTTGATAGCCTAGTTTTAGTAGAGCTCGAATTCGATCTCAAACCCTTAGCGAAAACTATTTTTACAAACTGGGACCATTTTTGTAATCTAAGTCAGAAATTTCCATATAGCGTTAAACGCCTAAAGGTATACAACGCCCTACATATGTTCCGTAATTCATCCAATTTTGTTCAATTGATGCTCTATTATCAAAGTTATCCCAAAACAGAAAACCGACTTTCGATTATAATGGAAAACTTATATCCATTAAGAATAAATCTTTTGGATATCTATCAACTGCAATCGATAGTTAGGATACCAGTACTTGTTTTAAGAATATGAATTAAAATTCTTTGAAACAGCATTCATAAATATTCAAGTTTTCTTCGAAAAAACTATCAAATTTAATTTACAAATCAAATCAAATTTACGGTACTTATTTTTTTTCGCACACTTATAAAGTTTTTATGTTATGCAGTTGGTAAACTACCGATTTTGCATACACGGATTCATGAGTTTGATTCTTACAAGAACACGTATTTGTCGCATGCTTTCGTCTCAATTTGACAATCAGACTCACATTTATGCCTTCTAATTACAAATTCTTAATATATTATATATATTATATATATTATATATTATATATATATATATATATATATATATATATATATAATATAATATATATATATATATATATATATATATATATATAATATATATATATATATATATATATATATTATATATATATATATATATATATATATATATATATATATATATATATATATATATATATATATATATATATATATATATATATATATATATATATATATATATATATATTATATATATATATATTATATAATATAAAACCATTCAAACCGTTTGAAATCACTTGGGAATCCGATGGTAATCTTCAAGAAACCTTTGCGAATCTCGAAATATTTTACAAGAGTTTTATGTTACTGTAAAAATACTTACAAAAATACGACTACCTGCAAAAATTGAGAACTTGGCAGATGTTTAACGGAATGACTATCTGCCAAATGTTACACATTGAATTTTTAGTTTCGCTTTAAAAAATTAAGTTCTAACAATATTTATAATAATATGTTAATTGGATTCTATAGTGATAAAAAAGCAC
Source organism: Aedes aegypti (assembly GCF_002204515.2). Classification (NCBI taxonomy): domain Eukaryota; kingdom Metazoa; phylum Arthropoda; class Insecta; order Diptera; family Culicidae; genus Aedes; species Aedes aegypti. Next base: position 14,491 of record NW_018735824.1, on the reverse strand, counting down.
ATTTTTCCAAGAATAACTCAATTTTATTGCGCTTCTATATCTAAATTTATAAATACCAAATGATTAAAAAAGATTTCAATCCATATACTCAATGACATTTCAATTTATATAATGATAGCTTGTCCTGAAGTAAAATTTGCCGAGGAGTGATTCAAAAATGATTTCCATACTAATTTCAAACATGTTTTTAAAATTACAGTAGAAGCTCGTTATAACGACAGCTTTTATAGCGACAAAAGCTCTTCGTAGCGACATTATATGGTCCCTTGAAACATATTTTGATGTTATACCTATTCTCTATGACGACTTTTCTCTCTTTCGACGGTTCCTCGCGATGTCGCTATAACAAGGTTTCGACTGTAGTAAAAAATGAAATTTTGGGTTCTGGTTCAATTTTAACGTAGATTTCGAATATGTAAAAAATTATACCACTAAACAAGTCAATTACTAGTTGTTATTGTCATAATATTAATGACAAATAATGAAAGGAATTTCTTTGTATAAAATAAAAGGTGCATTGAATTTCTTAATAACAGTGGCAAATTGGTCCCGAAGAAAGAAGACAAAAATGTTTGCACCCAAACCGTCAGTTTGAGATATTATAGTGTCTTCGAGATAGTTTCTCGATATTTTCTGGACTCTATAACACTACACCCGATTCTGTTTTGCACGGATTTTTTTTACACGGCCGTGCAAAAAAAGTTTCCATACATTTTTCTACGCCAAAACCTTATTTTTGCATGAACTGACAACAATGTTAGTCGGGAAATACGAAGGCGCATCATCAGCGGAAGTCGTGCCTTCTATGGGCTCCAGAAGAAACTGCGGTCAAGAAAGATTCACCCCCGCACCAAATGCACGATGTACAAAACGCTCATAAGACCGGTAGTCCTCTACGGGGCTATGCTCGAGGAGGACTTGCAAGCTCTTGGGGTTTTCGAACGCCGAGTGCTAAGGACAATCTTCGGCGGCGTGCAGGAGAACGGCGTGTGGCGGCGAAGGATGACCACGAGCTCGCTCAACTCTACGGCGAACCCAGTATCGTGAAGGTAGCTAAAGCTGGAAGGATACGCTGGGCAGGCATGTTGCAAGAATGCCGGACAACAACCTGTAAAGATGGTGTTCGCCACGAATCCGGTCGGAACAAGAAGATGTGGGACGCAGTGAGCTAGGTGGATTGACCAGGTACACCAGGACCTGGAGAGCGTGGGTCACAGTCGAGGATGGAGAGAGGCGGAATATGTTGGCGAGGTTTTATCAGGATAATTGTTGTAAAGCCAATTTACATTTAAACTTTAAAAATAAGGATATGTGCACTAAAATGTTAGTCAATATGTAATATAAAATAATTTTATATATTATTAAATAACTGAATTTAAGAGCATTGAAGCTGCTCAACGAAAAAGCTTCTGTTCGTACAAGTCCCCTAACAATTTAGAAAAATATCCAAAATTAGCTGTGTTTGATTCAAGACAATGGAGAAATGATGATGGTGGGAAAGTGGTGAGCAGTTCCATGAGAAACTTGACTGTTTAAGCACAAGAAGATAAAAGTAGTAAAATTGTCTGATTAAAAATTATGCATTAAAATGCATTAAAATTTTACGCATAATTAATTACCAGTTGACATTAGAGATGCATACATGAATGGTTACTCTAAGATTACAGCGTCGTCAAATTTTGTCGGCCGCAATTCAAGATACTGCATTATATCTCATATTATTCAGGGTAATGGCTCATTCAGGGTAGTGTCCTTCGAGATAAGGGGTCATGCACAAATTACGTCACGCTACAAGCCAAGCGTGACAAGCCTTACAAAATTTCGAAGGACTCATACAAAAACGTGTCAAAGGGGGCTGGGGGGGGGGTCAACAAAGTCGAAATTTAGCGTGACATAATTTGTGTACCATCCCTAATGACCCATTCGGGGTGATGGCTTTCGGAGTAGTGACCCATTTAGGGTAGTGGCGTTTGAGTTATGGAAGGTTTTCTTCGAAAAAAAAAATTTAATTTACAAATGCTCAAATTATTGAATGAATAGCGCACATGAATCTTCAATATTTTGACGCCATAGGAATTAATTTATGTTTTTGTGATTAAGGAGAAATAACCCATGAGGAAGTCATTTTTGTTTAAATAGATGAATTGAATTTTGAAAAACAAAAAAGGTTTTTTAAACGAAGAACGTTCGTAACTTGAGAAATAATCGAGATAGCTTTTTGATGACTTTAGTAAAATGTGCACAAGTTTTCATTCATTCAAAATATTCACAAACATAATTTTTTAGATACATTCACCATTCACCAAAATTGATATGATAGAGAATGCAAAAAAGGACTTTTGCTAAAACAATAAAAAAAATATGGATAACTAATGTTTCTAGATTAAAAGAATTGCAGATTCCTCTAACCTTTTTTAAGGCTAAGTAGCCCGTCATTCGTTTTGGCAACTATGATGACTTTACAGCTTGCATTTCAAAGTGATAAAACTCAGTCTTGATAGTTTATGTTGACTTGAAAAAGTATCACTGTACGCGTTGACATGCATTAAGCATGCTGATACTTTTTCAGCTGTGTCAGTGCAAACCAACTATTTTTCTTTAAATCGAAATCGTAAGATAAATTAGCTACAATCATTAACGACGCGTACCAATTTCAATGACGGCCTACCTCGCCTTAAAGACATCACGGACACTTTCTCTTCTTCTTGCAATAATTCCTCACCGAAACAGAGCCTGCTTCGCAGCTTAGTGCTCTTATGAGCACTTCCACGGTTATTAACTGAGAGCTATCTTTGCCAAAGCCGTCATTTTCGCATTCGTATATGGTGTGGCAGGTACGATGATATTCTATGCCCAGGGAAGTCCAGAGAAATTCCATTACGACAAAATCCTGGACCGACCTGGAATCAGACGCAAATACCTTCAGCAGGGCTTTGCTTTGTAGCCGCGGGACTCCAACCACTCGGCTAAGGAAGGCCCCGGAGGCCTCAAAAACGTATTTTATTCAATAAATTGCATTTTCCAAGGAACCTGCTACTTGCAAGTCATGCCATGTTTCTGTGTGTTACATACCAACCTTAATTGCCCCACTTCAAACCATTAGCTTCTCTTGCTCGGAAAATTTTACCTGCAAAGAAACACAAACGAACCCGAATAAGTACATTCAATTACATTAAGTTACACCACTTGGAAAAGAGACAGAAAGCGTAACACAAAAAAATGGAAAACTGCGATTCAACCGTGATAAGTATGCGCTTCCAGCGTCATTAGCATAGTTTAAAAACATTCGCGTGAGTCAAACCATGCCAAACTTTCCAGCCAAGCAAAGAAAACAGCCACAACAAGAAACGGGGAAAATTTTCAACAGAACCGAAATACTTCTGTGGTGGAAAGTTCTCTCTGCGGCGAGTTTTTCGTTCCTTCCCGCTTTTCTGCAGCAAAATTCCGACACGAATGTTTCTCATTTAGTGAAAAAAAATCTCGAAACCCATTTCATTTCTTGACTATGGCCCATCGGTGCTGTTTTCGCGGCACCCAGATATACTCTGCCGTGCAAATGTTTGGGGTCACCCCTAAAATACATACCCAAAAGTTATTTTTATATATCTGTGATTTACACCTCCAATTAAAATTCTCTATGGCTCATAAGAAAGACTTTAAAATAATCTTATCTTACTTCGTATGTATGGTTGATCAGAAATTGTTTTAAGTTTTGTTAAGAAATTTTTACTTGAAGTTGTGAGATTTTTAAAAAAATACATTAAAAAAAAACAAGGCTAGTTTTTTCAGTATCGTATTGAACCAAAATTTTAAATCAAAGCAACATAACAATTGTATTCTTATATATCATTGAAAGATCACCTGCAATATTTGGTCAGAATAATCATTATACAAATCAAAACCAATAAAGCAGTCATACAAGTCATCTTGCAAAAGTTTGAGGTCTCCTAAGATGCATTTAAATCATTTTAAATTTTAATTTAATCTGCCATTTTCAATCAATTTTAAAAGGTTTTGACTCATTGCCGTTGGAGTATGTCATGAAGAATTTCAATTCATTTCAATTCACAGAGATATGGGACTAAACACTTATTTGTTGGGGTGACCCCAATCTTTACACGGGAGTGTAGCACCATCGGAAGAATGGACTCGTCCTGCCTAGTGGAGGGAAACTGTATCAACTGCTTCCTGAGATTTGTGCCATGGGCTGCTGCAGGACATCGCCAGGAATATATAGTGAACCAACGAACGAGGAAAAAATAACTATCAAGAATGGCACAGTGTCCCTCTTGGGGAAAAAGCCGGGAGATCAAATGTCAATATAACTTGACGGATGTTTAATCATTTTCGTATATTTTTTTGCTTTGCTTCCTTGCCTTCTACCGTATAATGTACTCTACCCTGCATTGGCATCGCAACAGAATCTAGATGATGCCACCGTGGGGTGTGCGTTAGGGAATCAGAAAGTTTTCTTTTATTTTCAGCGCCATTTACTGCGCTGGGTTTCCGGTTGCCCTGATAATACCGGAAGATTTTGATTTTTTTTGTCGGGTTACGGTATGGGAGCTTGACTGAAATATATTGGAAGGTATAATTTATTTTGGGTCGTTACTCACCTCGATACGAGGTATCCTTGTTGTGTTTGTTCTTGTTTTTCATCAAGAATTTACGTCCCAAAGAATAACGAGGCTAAACGTTCGATAAAAACTCTTTAATTTATCAACTGAATATCTTTGTTAATAGTTAAATTTCGTAAATGATATACTAACATTAATGCTCAGAATCCTATAAAAGGCTGCAAAATGATGAAACGACAACCTCGGTGAATAAAAAAAAAGAAGGAAGTGACCTTCTAGGAGTTTTTTTTCCAAGACGGTGGTAATCCACCGCTAACGAGTCCAACAAAAAAAAATCGAAGACGTGGGCCAACAGGTAGAAAAAAAATAACACCTTAAAGTACTGTAAGGTAGTTTTGGAAAAGTACTGTAAGGTAGTATTAACATTTAATTAGGAAGAATTTTAGCACCATAGTGCTCTACAACTCATTTCCACATTCATTCCACAATATTCTATCATGATATCGGCAGAATTTCAGCAAGTAATAAATTAGTATAGTTAGAATGGGTTATGGTTGATGTACCGGGAATCGAAACACGATACAATCGGAATTTCTTGATTTTCTGTTGCTATTGATGTGCGATTGCGTTCATTGACGCTGAATCAAGAAAGACCACCATCCATCATTGAACGTTTAAATATCGTAAAGTCTAGATAGATATTCAATTCATAAATAAATGGCATAACTTGATAAAACAATCATTTGCATTCCTGTGATAATCATTCATCAGAGTGAAAAGAGAGTAGAAATGAGAATAATTCCAAATTATCTGCATATCACCACGTGGCACAGATTCACACATGACGCCTCTAATCATTAGAGCGGCTTGAATATTTAATTAACTCATTATGATGGGGTGCGCTTCTGGTTCGTCTAATCAGAGCTCAGTTGTATCATCGGTAAGCCATCAGTAAATCAGATGAATCAATTCAAACATTTACACCTGATTAGGTTTAGCAAAACTCAGTCAGTAAATGCAATGTGAACCCGGTCCAGCGACTTGACACGGTGCGGCTACTGAACCGATAATGATTTAGCGGGATGCGTTTTATGTATACCTGCTCGTTCCGGCTTTGATATCACTTTGAAGTTTGACACTGAGATGATATGGCAAAGTAAATGTAAACATTGAGAGCATAATTATATCGATTCCTTGTGTCATACGCGTATTCAACTATACTCGATTGGCAATGTGGATTCACAATCCTATCAGTTGCCCCTTTCAATTGTTTATGAGCTTATGTGAAATGCAAATAAAAAATATTGATATCAATTTCTAACATCAAAATTTAAGACGATATTTTCTTATTGACTAAGCTTGAGCATGATTGGTCGCCCGTGGTAGCTACTCCAGCATTGCCAGATCAGCTGCACTAACCAATCAGATGACTGATGGGGACTAACAAACACTCTCAGTGTATAAGTGTTAGTGTTCTTTTATTGTTAGGGCAACAAAATCGCCTGTCACGTTACAATGCATACCAGTGAGGGGGAAAGGGGATGACAATTGGATAATTGATATTGCGTTTAAAACTGGCCCACTATATATCGTATATACTCTTGCATCTACGCCAGTTCATGTTCAGTAAAAAAAATCCTTCAAGAGTTCTTTCAAATAACTCACGAGGTATATCACTTTGTAATTCTTCCACGATTTTTTTCAGGTATTGGGGATTTCTTCATTAATTATTTCCGTGCATTCTCCGTGCATTATTTCCAGTGCATTCTCCAAGAACTCCTTTGCCACTTTTTACTGAGTTTCTCCAGGGGATTCCAACGGAAATCATTCGTTTAGTAGTTATTATTCAACAGATTTTTTTCCTTATCAGAAACAGTTTTCTGATGTAACAAGAAATTTCTCGAAGAATCTGTTTCAAATTAGCTTTTTGAAGAATTTCGAATTTTAAACATTTTTCATTAAGGGCCTCTACGTAGGGTAACCAATATATTTTGGACCTCTATATATTTTGGACCCCCTGGGCCATTTTCCTGCAAATTTTCCAGTTTAAATCGAAAGACCAATATAATCCGCATGCCATTTGGAAAGATAGGACCATTCCGCACTTGCATCAAGCGTTTTTGCATGGAAAATGTGTTTATTTTATCTGAAATTAATTTAATTTAATCGGTTCATCCATGCAACCGTTACAACACGTTACACACAGAAATTGAAGCCGTCAGAAATTTTCAAATGTAAACAAAAACTTTTTTCTAATTTCTGAACTAAAAGCGTAGAATTTCCTCGCTTTTCCATTGTCAATCGATTGTTATGACTATGGGCAAGCATATTATACAGCCAGTGCCGTGGACTTTGTCGCCAAACGATAAAAAATTACCGGGGGTCCAAAATATATACTTTGAGGGTCCAAAATGTATTGGTGTGTCCAAAATAATGAAAAACAGTGCATCACAATTCAATTATTGTCGACGCCTTTTGGATCCTACATGCCCGTATGGGCATTTTTATCTCGTAGAGGAAGTTTTTCTCTACATTTTGGTATGTTATTTGACTTGGTTACGCTGTGCAATTAATTTAATTGGGACAAAAATGTAAAATCACTTCCTTAGGGGCGTCCAAAAAACGACCGTTACCCTACTTATTACACATAAATTATAATTGTGCCGCTTTTGCGAAAGAGGACCACGTGATTAATGAGGTGAAATCGAATTCAGGTTAACTTCTGTGCCTATGAGTCCTCTCGTATAACTTTTTCGCAAATTTCACACTAATTTGACCATTTAATCCAATTGCGAAGTATATGAAATGTTACAAGTATATGAAATTTACGGTAGTTCTTCAAACTTCCACTCGGCTTTTAATGTTTAGTTCAAAATAATATCCAATTGTTGATTAATAATTCAATAATCATAAAAATCGTCTTCAAGATCTTTTCACAAATTCGTTCAGAGAGTGCACCAAACAGTTTTTCCCAATATTGCCTTCGATATTCTTCCTGAAGTTTTTCTGCAGATTCCTTCAACAAATCCTTCAGGAATTCTTCGATTGCTTGAAAAAATCAAAGTAAAAATTATCAAGGACTTCCTGTAATAAAAAAAAAACATTGAATGATTCTTCTTAGGTCACTTCAAGTTCTTCCTAATATGCCAAAAGATTTTTATAAACAATTAAACAAGATTCAGTTAGGAAAAATGTTCTTAACAATTTCTCAGAGAAGATCTTCACATATCTACCTGCCTTTATTTTTACAGAAAATTATCTAAGTGTTCATTTAGATTTATCTAAAAATCAATTTAATATTATGATAAATTCCTTCAAACTCGCTCGAATTAGTTATTGATGCAACGGGGTGCAAAATGATGATTTTTTCAGCACGAGTTGTACATTTATCCAAAGAGGCTTGCCTCACCTTCTTAATATAGTACACCGTGCGTTGCACTATCCAAACCCGGTTCAATTCGGATCGTCCGAGAATCAGAAACTAGTTTACTAAGTTATTGATATTTCCAGAGCAATTCGATAAAATACGTTTAGAGGCATTCAGATGACGATTTGACTACTTTAAAAATAGTGCTGGAAAAAGCTACTTTTCGATACCTTTATCAGTGAAAAAGAAAAACAATGCTGAAAAGTAAGCACTTTTCAGCAATGTTTTCTTGGTAGGAATAGTAAGCCTTTATGTTTTCCATTCTCTTCATAAAAAGTAGCTTGATGTGCAACGGAATGAAAAAATGAATGGCTTAAAACTGTATACGGCGCACAGTGAGACGAAACTGAAAATTGACGGTCACTGTGAGCATACAAAAGGTCAAAAACTATTTAAGATCGAAATTCCAAGCTCGTCAAAAAATGGTTGAAACCATTGTGCTCTGTGAGACTCCGATCATTCGATTGTTATAGGGCTTTAACTGATATAATAAGGCATCAAAGTATACTAAGTGACAAAAGTGCCAAATTCAGGAGAAACTTGCCATATTTTTATTATATCTTTCGATGTGATGATTTTCACAGCTTTGGTATATTCGGGAGTTGCGCATTTTTATTATATAAATGATGGTAGAACATGTCACGTTCATAAATTGCACATTGTGCATATATATGGTCAAAAAATTGATATTTATGATAAAATAGGTTAAATTTAAAAATTTAACCGTGACAACGAAGTCAAAAATATCAAGTATGTTCAGCAAAGTTGTTGGTAATAAAAATATCGAAACTTGCTGAAGTAATGATCGCCGTAAAAAAATCAAAAAATATATTGTCCGGGCTGTTTCAGTCTAATTAAAAAAATAATTTATGGATGCTTATTCAACACAATGTCTCGAAGGACACCTATTGGCTGAAACGCCTCTAGGAGGTTTTGACCGTCAATTATCAGTTTTGTCCCCTTGTGCGGCATCTTACCTCATCTTTCTTTGAAAATTGAATGAGCATTGGAAGTGTAAAATTTGTGATAGTCATCCCACAGCCTATTTTATTAAAAAATTACGCATGTTACTACGCATGAATATGGGTTTCCTTGAAATATGTTTATTCTTCATACCATGGCATTTTCGTAATTGCGAAAAATATTGTATTGCAATTCGTACGACTCGTGCTGAAAAATATATAATTTTGCAACTTGTTTAAATTTTAAAATTTATTTTTTTTTTCAAAAATGCCAACAAAGAAAATTTAAAAAAATAAAACATTTCTATAAAGTTTCTAGCGGAATATGTTAAACTATTCTTCTATAAACTCTTCTGCGAAAATATTCAAAAAATTTTCATAGCTAGTTTGTTTAGGAAATTTTTTCGGAGAATTATATTATTTGTCTTGCCCTGGGATGCCTTCTTAGGATTCTTGCCGAAAAATTCACCAGAGGTCCATTTAAGTAAGGTTAGAAGCACTAGTTTTGGCCATACGCCAGTAGTAGCTATAGCGGGATTACACACCGTTTTACATAATCAATGAGTATGAAACCTTTTTGTGTTCAGTAGATCACATTCACATAATAGAGATGTTCACATGATAGAGATGTTCATTCATTTACTCGTCCGAATTGATCAAAACATAACAAAACCAATTCATTTTCCATTATAATTTTTAACTCCCATTACACTCCAGAGTACTCCTAATTTAGACACACTCATAAGAAATCAATGTGATTGGCCAATTTAGGATCCGAAACTAGATCTCCTGGCCAAAGCTGGTTCTGGTGGCCTATATTAACCAACGAGATTTTCAAAGCGAAAAAATGGTTTTAGCTTAGTTCCAATATTTTACATACATAATATGGATTGAAAGCTTGCATTTGTGTATATTTGTTTTATAAATAGGGCTTCCCATATAATTTTTATTGACATTTTCTCTTCAGGGTAGCCAAAACCGGTGCTTTTATCCTATTTTCCATAGATATTTTACCTTAAACTGCGATTAGCGATTCTCCTGCTAAATTGAAAAAAAAAATTCTAAAGGATTTTGCAATGTATTCTTAAAATAATCGAAAAAAAGCGTTCAGGAATACCATTAAAATATGCTTTTTAGATTCTTAGTTCTTCTATAAATAATATCTAGAAATCTATCCGTTCTTAATATTTGGTACAAAAATTGCTTCAGGAATACCTCAATATTTTTTAAGGGATTTCTTTACAAACTACTCTATGAGCTACTTTCCATAAACATAAGATGAACTATGAGCTATTTTCCATAAACATAAGACATAGTCTTTTCTGTTAATGTTTTCTTAAACCCTAAGGATGAATTCGTATTTTAATATGCGATAGCAAATTTTTCCCATAAAGAACTAGGAGTGAATTGGCATAGTGAGCAGTTCTAACGCGCGTTATAACATTTTTTTTTACCTCATACGCTTCTTGAAGGAATCAATTTTGAGAATAAATAACTAGGAGATTAAGTTCGTATTATGTTATGTAACAATAAAACAGATCTAACTGAAGGAAATTTGTAGAAAGGGCAACCGATCAAAGCATTCTGCAGCGGAGCGCGATTGTAGATTGTAGACAAATCGAATGCAGCACTTAAGTGCAACTTTTCAATCGATCCATTGTAGTTCTGAATGCCTGAGTCATAATAAAATCGCAAGTTATTGAATGTGGGAGTATTAAGCTCTTGAAGAATCGAAGTTTCGTAGCCGAACTTTAGAAATATGCGTTTTGTTCTAAGAGTACGTAAAGCAGCATAAACTTTCCCACCAGTGTGAACTATCCCATTCTAAATTTTGTTGAATGATGATTCCCAGACTCGTAACAACATCAGAGTACAGAATTCGATTACCATTCAACACTATTTCTGATTTTCCCACCATCCTCTTAGAACGGCTGATGTAACAAGCCTGAGTTTTACGTGCATTTAGAATTAAATGGTTCTCCACAGCCCAATCCATAATTCTTTGCAAATTATTGTTTATCAATTCTGAAGCAGCATCAGTAGTAAGCCCTAAACAATCAAAGTACACTTGTACGTCGTCTGCAAAAAGGTGGACATTACAGCCTGCTAGCCTCATTGGGAGATCGTTGATATGTAACGTGAATAATATCGGCCCAAGTACTGAGCCTTGTGGTACACCTGAAGTAATAGGCAAACATTCTGAAAACTGATTATTCACGAACACAGTCTGCGATCTATTCGTCAGATACGAACGAACGAGACTTACAGCATCAAAGTCGAACCCAAACTGACTCTCTAACTTGTGACACAGAGACTCATGAGAAATTGAGTCGAATGCTTTTGAAAAATCTAGCAGCAGAAGTACTACTGAGCCGCCACTATCTAGAACAATATACTAACACATACTTTAATCATGGCTGTTTTTGGACTATACCCTTTACGATAACCAGATTGTGAGGAAGAAAGTTAATTACTATTCGAGATATGGGTGACTATTTGGTCCTTAACAAACTTTTCAAATATTTTTAAAATGGCATTCAATATGCTGATGGGTCGAAGGTTATCCAAAGAATTGCTATTAGATTTTTAATTTATCGGCACGGTTTTTGAAATTTTTCACGCATTAGGATAGAGCCCTAGTTTTAGATCACGATCAATCATTGCTTTGGATACATCCTGGTTGAACCAAGGAATGCGTTTTGGATGGTTATGGACTGTTGTTGATTGTACGCAGGTATCGAATATATTTTCTATGTGACTGTTGAAAAAAGGAACCAAATAGTCAAGGTTATCAATAGAATAGAATTCATTTTACTCAATTCGATTATACAATCAGTAACGTGGGTATTACCTATTTAATTGATCAAACAACTTCCTGGTACGGAATTTGGCCACATTTCTCTAATTTTGTCCCCTATTTGGTTGTTTGCAGACATAGTATGATCGGAGGCTTCAATATCTGAAGTCGAATCCATTGCAAGGTACGGCACGGCAAAAAGTTCGGTCTTGGCCATATGGCGGTATTAAATGTTTGGATTTGAATCAATGGTCCTGATTTTAATCCACAGCTGACAGTGCATAGTAACTGCCGACGCTTCCTTTGTGGCTTGCGATCTGTGAAAATAGTTACATTGTACCTAGTCAGTACGAACCACACAGTATTTATTGGAAAACCTAACACTTTTCCAATTTCTATTCCTGATCAGGACGGTTTTTTCATATTTTTGTGCGCAATTATTTCTCTTCGATCTTCTTCCATGTTGAATTTCTCAGAAGTGCGTTCGAATTAAGCTGCGAAAAAAATCATGTGATGTTATTATTGTTACAGAGCACACATGGACGGTTCAGCTTCTATTTAAATTGGACCACTAGAGTCGTTGTAAGAATCAAGGATGTTTGTTCCAATTCTTATTACTTACTTATTACACCTTATTACTTTGGTTGAATTAATTCGACCATAGTTACGAAAAGTCCTCGTATTATTATTAGGAAACATTCGAATCTTTTGCAATCAGGCGCAGCTCAACAACTTATCGGAAAATTAAAAAAAACTGTAGAATTTCTGAAAGTTGTTGACAAAACACTTAACGATGTACCTCTCAGAAAAACCAAGGTGGTTTTGAAGGATTTACTACAAAAATTCTTGTTATTTTTTCATTCGCCTTTTAAAATGTACAATAATTTACGTCAAACAGATGGCATTTAACTGAAGGTATTTATATCATACATATTATAAAATGTTTTACAAGAACTCCAAAGTTTCATGATACTATAGTGAACAGATTAACGTAAAAACCATTTTCTTACAATAATTTCAAACATATTTTTTTGGATTGGAATATGTTTAAACTGTGGTGGTGGAACTGCAGAAGTTCAACGCTAAGATATTGGCGGTATTTCTTAAGGAACAATGCCAAATATGTCTTATGGTAAAATTCGTAATGTAATATTTTACCGAATTTTTATCTTAATTTTTGAATTATTTTGAAAATTTGTCGAGGAACTCCTGATGGACTTTCAGAAATCAGGAACCATACGTATACAGCCATTCCATGAAAAACCGAATGAAAATGAGAACAGCAATAGTTCCTTTGGTCCCAAGGCTTTCAAAACAGGAAAAAAACGGAAATTATTGATTTTTTTTATGTGGAAACATAATTTTTGTGATATTTTATATTTTTCCTGAAAAATCTTTAGCTTTCATTTTGTCCAAAAAGATTGAAAATCGGTCAAACGGTTCGAAAGTTATAATTTTTTTAAAATAAAAATTTTGCAAAATCGCGATTTTTCTGGTCACCTTATTTCGGAAATGGTCACCCTAATCAAAAAACCCAAAAACACGTGTATCCTCATTTCGGATAAGGAACAAAATAGCAAATTTTCACGGAATTCGGTGAGGTATGCAGACTCAGCTTAGTGAACGCCTGTCAAAAATGTTTCTAATAAATGTTGATTCTTAATCAAAGTCTATCAATAATCTGAGAAATTTCCAACATCAACACAATCAAATTCATCATCCTTTAAAGAACAAATGATTTCATTGATATGAGCAATAGCTGAATTATCCCAAAATAAAAGAATCGTTTCAGTAGTGTTTCTATCATGTACACGCACAGGCAGAATTGATACTTTTGTTTATGGATCAGCATTTCTAGAGCGATTCCTTACAACTCATTCATTAAATCATCTCGTTGAAAGCAACTCTAGATCAATATGGTTTTCCAATCGACGTTGCATTTTCTCAACAAGCAGCCCAGCAGATCATAAATATTTCATTGAACCTGAATTCCGATATTATATTCCATACCAACCGCCCGAAGCAGTCGACTCCATTCTGCATACAAAGCACTGCGGTCGAGATAATTGCTTTCATTTTCATTCCTCGGGATAAAGGAGCCATCTATTGGCTGCCTATTGCAGTCCAGGCCCCGGCGGACGCGGATTCCGCTTGAACTCGACATGTTCGTTAAACTGTCGCCGCTCTCGCGCAACCGTCTGCTGTTCTCATAGAGTACATTTTACTAAAAACTTTATAACCCGCACTCTGATAGCGGTACTGTTTATGTTTGTGTATTCCTGTATGCGAGCCCGAAACCAGTTCGGGAGATGTTGTATGGCGTTTGTCACTAAGGAATATTTAGTCTTGTTGGTTGACAAAGTCTCTTCGATGCGTTTTCTTAACGTTCTTTATTGCGTTAAGTAGCGGAACAAGTCATTTTTCAACTCATTAGTTCAGTACATTTGTAGATTTATATTTCAGAGATAAGGTATGTTCGTTTTTATCATCAGTTGCGGTTTCAGTTGACAAACGGAACGTGACAAAATGGAAATATTTTTCTAGACAATATTTTACAAATTGAAAGAAAGAACGATTGCAGTTTTGTCAGCGATAATACACTTTTCTCATATAGATTGCACATCTTGATGTTTAGGGTTGTGAGAGCTATTTAGTGTTCTTTTATAGGTTCGGTAAATGGAAGGCTGATTGCAGTTCCTTCAATCATTGATTTTGTAATAATATCTCT